>NC_136261.1:391372813-391595313 GCF_964187855.1 Myxine glutinosa
TTGTGTCTTTGAGCGAGACTTTGAGTCCATGGATGGTCGATCCGAGCCATTCCATGAAGGTGTTGAATGGATGGTTGGTCGGACATCCGTGGATGGACAGTCCATCCGGGGCGATGGCTGTCTTTGGGTCTCTGTGCCATTGCGTCCGTGGATGGTCGATCCATCCGCGGTCCGGCTGGGTCCGTGCCATGCAACGATGGCGTTAAATGGATGGATCGGTCGGACACCCAGGGATGGCCAATCCATCCGGGACATCTAGCATGACAATCATCTCGACATCTAGACCATCCATCCGGGACGATGCTGGGACAAACATGGTTTGTCCAGCCGGGACTCTCTCGGTCTGCCGATCTTCTCCGATCCTCCGCGCGCGCTGTACAGCTGGACAAGCTTGCCATATGCATCCCAGGGAGGTCCTGCGCGCTTCGCTGGAGAGGCGCGTTTCGGTCGTTTTGTGCGTCGTCGTAATCAGCCATGCCGGTCGTCCAGGCAGCCTTCAGAGGCCGCTCGTGTCTCGTGCGATCACTGCCAATGGTAGATTCGCGTGCCGCAACATGAGCTTGTAATGCGTATCTACCCTTGGGAGCCAAGGCAGGTACAGACCTGCTGTAATGGTCTTACTGTAGTGGCCTCCTGTCATGTAATCTTACTTACTGTTAAGGCTTACGGATTTACACATCTTCCACATCGACACCTCTTCCTGAAATGTGTTGCATTGCGACGAATGGACAGTCGCTCTTCGTCAAGGCACACCTTATGTAATGAGTGTTCAACGAGGTACACCTTATCTAATCAGACAACCCCACTGTAAGACTACTGCTACCCACGGGCTCATCGTCTTCTCCCTGGGATGAACACTGCTTGCTCGGTTCGATATCTTCTTGATTGGGACTTCCTCCTCGATACATCTATAGCTGGGGATTGATTGCTAACCAGGCTAACAGGCTGAAATGCAGTATCCCTGCCATCGGGATTGATGGCCCCTTGGACGTTCGACCGGCAGTGACATCTTTCCAATGTATTTCGTTCTTTGCATTCCTATGTATCCCTCTGTATGTGTCTGCTGTTCTTCACCGCCTAGTTCGGATCTAAGCGCGGGGAGAATGTGATGAAATCGTCATCCAAGTTACGACACTGATGTTGTTCACCTCATGGCCGCTACGCGACCCTTTCGCGGTTCCTATATATATCAGCGCGGACAGGAGATGTAGATCCATCTATGTAACTATGTAACATCTATGTAACATCAATGTAACTCTAGAGCTACTCTGGGCTTCCATAGAAAGGTAACGATTCTGCTATATGTATCATAAGCTCTTTTATAGTCATACCACCTGTCCGCACCTGTATTCACCTGTATGTAATATTAATACAATGTTTATTGGTTTCTCTCCAGATGCTGTTTGAGAACGAATTTCGATTAAACCTACCTTATGGGTTGATGTTGTATCTTGATTTCACAACACACGCATCTATGATGATGTACAACAAAAGGATATCACCTGTCACCTTTTCATTTGAACGGGCATCATTTATGAGTTGAGTGCCAATCGAAATCGAGTCGACAAATCAATAAACCATTCTTAAAATAACGTCGTATAAAGTGGTCGGGCGAATCAAAGATGGCCGATTCCCCACCAGCCGGTGTACAAAACATGGTGCACTCACTCACAGGGTGTTCCATTCACACAGAGTGGGGGAAAGTTCGACCTCGAGTCGCTCGGGATGTCTTGGGTGCAAGTGTCGAGTTTTTGTTGCATAACCATCGTGTCCACGTCACAGCGTCCTCGTGACGTCACAGCATCCATTACTCAACTTCCGCAGAACATGTGCTTTGGCGAGTACATCATCCTTTGTACTGTATATTATAGTAGTCTTTCGGTCACATGGCAATCTTTGAGGCTGTTCAAGCCACATCGCTTTATCTTTAGACGTTCAAGTCACATGTGCTTCAGCAACACCCGTCGGTATTCCTGAGCGGACGGGACCGAAAAAGCACGATGACCAAGGTGCTTTCAAGACTCGGCCAGGTAGCAAAGGTGAAGTGGGTATTGAGGTTCACCTGATGACGATACATGCCAAATATGGTGTCGGGCCAATCACGAGCGCCTGCCAGTTGGTGCACAATCAATTGCAGCCAACAACCTGTTGCCTCAAGTACTTCATGAGAGATTAATCGATAGGTACATTCTAACGATAAAAGTGGATAATGACAAAAGGGCCCACACAGTTTTTGAAGACATTGGTCCAAACTGTACACGTCTCTCGCAGACTTGAAATCACACTTTCGGAGCACGATGGATGACCTCGGCTTGGAGAAGTTCCACCTTGCCTCATGGTTGAACAGGTAGTGAAGAGCAGGGCCTGGCAACGTGGTCCAATAAGGGACTACTTTTCTCGAAGGACGCAGACGCCTGCGTCACAGCGGTGTGTTCCCATGGACGAAGCGATATCCCAGCTGTCCATGATTGGATCATAACTTTCGATGCTGTTCAGCAAAGAGTTGCCATCGTAACTACAAGGCACAAGGACACAGAAGTTTTAGTGTTATATAAATAAAAGGCCGACAACCACCCCCTTCCCAAAATGCAACTCACTTAGTTATCCTGCCAGTCCTTGTCTGCAACCTCCCGGTGCCGATCACCATTTATCACACAATACAAGAATGTATCCTCCCCCTTGTATTGCAGGGATTCAAACAAATGCAAATTGGTATCGCGCACATTACTAATATAATCTTTATTATAAAAAGGAGCAGCGTCTGTCTGTCGTGCTACAACTTCAGAACGGATTAACGAATTTCAATGAAAGAAACGACGGTGGATCCAGGGAACTCCAATGAAGGTTTGTGATTCACTAAATAAAAAATAAATAAATAAAAACAATTTGTGTATGGGTACGTGGACACGTTCCAGAACTGCAAATGCCAACTTGCGATGCTGGTTATCCCTGCACGTAGGGCAAGATATGCAGGAATCCTTTTTGGTCTTGCCCCATAGATTAGCCATCGAAGCAAAGATTGGTATTTCCATCAGCGAAGCGACCGGTCTTGTATGCTCGTGTCAAATTAATGACGAAGATTAAGGGTAGATGACACCAAATGCATTGAGGAGCCCCTCGCAGAAGGAAAATATCACACGTCGCCTGGTCACCTGACATGGACGAACTGGTAAGTTGAACCAATTGGCTGTTGTTCCAGTTTGTGCCCCATTGCGGATCTACTTGCCGATATGTTTCAGTCATCAAACAAGTCCAAAATTCGCGTTTAAGAGAGAAAATAGTTGCTTTTCAACGTGTACTCGGGTATGCCAGCAGTTTCAAAAGCAAGGCCACGACAGCGGACAATAGGGAAAAGCTGAAGATCCAAATACCCAGCAATGGCGTAGAGACGTCCACGCAACACAGCAGCTCCAACGTAGCACCGAGGCGTCGTCATGGAGGTAACCGTGGTCCATGAATCCGTGCGGATGTTGTAGGCTTCAACAGACGCCAGATGGGCCGTACCATCAAAGCCTCCAACAACATATATGTGATCATTGAGCAAAGCGACACCAGCACCTGAAGTGCAGCGAAAGAGAGGGGCTTATTGCATCTCGCAGGAGAGTCAATCACGTTTGTTCAAGTTTACATGGGTTACAGGCGTCAGCACTCAATATGGTAACTTAAAATAAAATTCAATAAAATGAATCTGAATGGTTTCTAAATCTAAATCCTCTGGGTCATTTGAGTTCTCGGGGTTCTTTGGGTCTTTTGTCTCCATGGGGTATTTTGGGTCTTCTGGGTTTTTTACCGTAGTAAATACACAGTGGTGTTAAAAGATTGGCGTTTAAAACTCTCCTCAAATCCCTACTAAAACTTTACTCAAAGCCTTTAAATCCTGCCATTATGAAGGGGAAGAGACATCAGACATCTGTACAAACATACAAACGAACAAACATACAAACGTACAAATGTACAAAGACACTCATATGGTAGACGTAATCACGTGAAGGGTCTAAAGTACAAATTCCATTGGAATCTCGTTCCGGAATGCCGGGTTTTTCCACACAGCGCGCGGTTCTGACGATGGAAGGAAATCACGTGATCTTGCTGCTCTTCTCCGCCATTCCTGTTGATCTTCACAAAATAAATCCTATATTTCTCCCAAGATACACAAAATAAATACAGCACATCAGGATTGTTTAATAGCAGAATATCGAGGGAGATTCGCTGCTGCAATGGAGGTGGCGGACGGGCGGCCATTTCGAGGGAATTTTCGATTTTTGCGAATCGGGCCCACTGATGTACAAATGGGATGCCAGTTTAAATGGGGATTTTTTTTAATTTTTAGGTTATCGCTTCTCGGCCTCTCAAGGCTAAGATCAAGTGTAGTATCTGTTCTTATCAGTTTAATAGCTGATATGGCCCGCAATGCGGGTCTAGTCTATTAAATGGATTTTTGGTAGTGGGGGTTGGATTAGGGGCTTGCTCCGTCCACCCCAGGCATCGACCAGGTATTGCAGTACTTCCTGGAACGGTGCACCCCCTTTGCGGGAACCTGGAAAACAAAGAAAAGATTGTTAAAGCAAAAATTCTTCCAAACCAAAGAACTGGTGAAATCGGCTCAATGCACCTGGTTATGCATAGTGAAATGGGGTTAATGCACCTGTTTATGCATGGTGAAATGGGGTTAATGTACCTGGCTATGCAAGGTGAAATGGGGTTAATGTACCTGGCTATGCATGGTGAAATGGGGTTAATGCACCGGGTTATGCATGGTGAAATGGGGTTAATGCACCTGGCTACGTATGGTGAAATGGGGTTAATGTCCCTATCTCTGTATGGTGAAATGGGGTTAATGCACCTGGCTATGTATGGTGAAATGGGGTTAATGCACCTGGCTACGTATGGTGAAATGGGGTTAATGTCCCTATCTCTGCATGGTGAAATGGGGTTAATGCACCTGGCTATGTATGGTGAAATGGGGTTAATGCACCTGTCTATGTATGGTGAAATGGGGTTAATGCACCTGGCTATGTATGGTGAAATGAGGTTAATGCACCTGGCTACGTATGGTGAAATGGGGTTAATGTCCCTAACTCTGCATGGTGAAATGGGGTTAATGTCCCTATCTCTGTATGGTGAAATGGGGTTAATGTCCCTATCTCTGTATGGTGAAATGGGGTTTATGTCCCTATCTCTGTATGGTGAAATGGGGTTAATGTCCCTATCTCTGTATGGTGAAATGGGGTTTATGTCCCTATCTCTGCATGGTGAAATGGGGTTAATGTCCCTATCTCTGTATGGTGAAATGGGGTTTATGCCCCTATCTCTGTATGGTGAAATGGGGTTAATGTCCCTATCTCTGTATGGTGAAATGGGGTTTATGTCCCTATCTCTGCATGGTGAAATGGGGTTAATGTCCCTATCTCTGTTTGGTGAAATGGGGTTAATGCACCTGGCTATGTATGGTGAAATGGGGTTAATGCACCTGGCTACGTATGGTGAAATGGGGTTAATGTCCCTATCTCTGCATGGTGAAATGGGGTTAATGCACCTGGCTATGTATGGTGAAATGGGGTTAATGCACCTGGCTATGTATGGTGAAATGGGGTTAATGCACCTGGCTATGTATGGTGAAATGGGGTTAATGCACCTGGCTACGTATGGTGAAATGGGGTTAATGTCCCTATCTCTGCATGGTGAAATGGGGTTAATGCACCTGGCTATGTATGGTGAAATGGGGTTAATGCACCTGGCTATGTATGGTGAAATGGGGTTAATGTCCCTATCTCTGCATGGTGAAATGTGGCTGGAAGGATCGCCTCCGTACCCACACTCGCCCCTCACCCGTCTAACTGCGATCCTGGCATCACAACTGCTGGCGTTAGTTGGAGATCCCACGGTGTCCTTCACGAAGAGTCGGCAAGCTATTGCCGGCACCCTGGAACAAAATACAAATTCCTGCACTAATCTTAATCGAAGCCGAGCCAGCCGGTTCGTGACAGACTTGAGCCAAACCTCCCCGGCCAGCCCCGCAAGAACGTGAAAATAAATGTGACCGTTAAGAAGTTGTCTGATGGAGGTGAAATTATCAGGTGATGTCAAAGAATATTAGACCACCCCACCCCCATTACTTGGCCTACAGAGTATTAGACCCCCCACCCCCAATTACTTGGCCTACAGAATATTAGACTCCCCTCCCCCATTTCATGGTCTACAGAATATTAGACCTCCCCACCCCCATTACTTGGCCTACAGAATATTAGACCTCCCCCCCCCCAATTACTTGGCCGACAGAATATTAGACCCCCCCCCCCACCCCCCATTACTTGGCCTACAGAATATTAGACTCCCCTCCCCCATTACTTGGTCTACAGAATATTAGACCCCACACCCACCCCCCCCATTACTTGGTCGACAGAATATTAGACCCCCCATCCCCCATTACCTGGTCCAACAGAATATAAAATGGCCCCTCCCCCATCACTTGGTCTACAGAATGCTAGCATGGTGGGTCGACACCCCCATTAATTGGCCCATCTCAAGTTAAAAACGAAAACTACATTTCTAAAAACGTTTTTGTTTTAAGAATCTTTTCTTTGTTTCAAGGTTCCCCCAAAGGGGGTGCACCGTTCCAGGAGGTACTGCAATACCAGGTCGATGCATGGGGTGGATGGAGCAAGCCCCTAATCCAACCCCCACTACCAAAAATCCATTTAATAGACTAGACCCGCATTGCGGGCCATATCAGCTATTAAACTGATAAGAACAGATTTATTAAAAAATTTAAAAATCAAAACACAACGTTTAAAAAAATTTAAAATTTCCCCCACAAAAGGGGTAAACAAAAAATAAAAAAAGAGAAAGGGACCCCGGAAATTTCCAGAAGATCATCCAGGGTCCAATAAGGGGCACAAAGCCAGAATATGTATGTTAAAATAATCAATAAAAATTTCCCCCACAAATGGGGGAATCAAATGTAAAATAAAAGGAGAAAGGAACCCCGGAAACTTCCGAAACATCATCCAGGGTCCAATAAAAGGCCACCAAGCCAGGTTTAAAAATCGCAGGACCAATCTATTATAGACACTCGCTCCTCGACATTTTGGCCACACAGTAAACAAAAAAAAGGACTCATGTGATTAAAAACGACACAATTAAAAACAAACATCAACAAATACAAGACAATACAAGACAATCAGGCTCCCTCGGCATACTGACGGTGGCCCGACATATGTTCAATGTATATATCTCGCGATCCCTTAATTGCGTCAATACAACACAATCTTCTCATCAGTCTGCGGTAAGGTCGTGAAATCCCCAAACGATTCAGGGCAGACTCATTGCCTGCGAACCACGACCCCAATGCCCCAACCACAAACCCGCACACCTGGACGTCCTTGCCCTCCGCTGCCAATGCTCGGCGCAACTCTGAATATTTTTCTTGTTTGGCCGTTGCACAGGCAGTGAGGGCATCAGGGCCATTGTCAAAGGGGACAGCCACATCCACAATGGTGATCTTGTTTCCCTCCACCACAGTGATATCAGGTCTTTCACGTGGGGAGGGATCACCAGGGACGTGTTGGTCAACAAAGACTTCCCCATGACAAATGGCCTTGACCAGGCGGTTCTGGATCATATTGTGCCGGCGACGGATGGGCATCATGCTCGGGAGACAGTGGTCCACGATGTGTGCCAGAGTCTCTCGAGGATAATCACACCGCCGGCACTTGATTGGGCAGGAGGGGTTCCACCGGTGTATGGCAGCATTCGTAGGCAGACAGTTGAGCCTCGCCCTGTGAATAAAACGCCAGTCGCAAAAACGCATGAAAGATCCCCCCCGAATCCATGAGGAGCCGTTGGCGAACCTGTCTCCCTTCAAGCAAGCGGCCACCTTCCCTTGGTCTGGCATAGCGAGCAACTGTTGGGCAAACTTCTCTCTGGTCCAGCTCCTCAGTGAAGCGCAGATTTCACCCGCGCCACACTCCTGGGATTGGGCCAGAGAGACCATTGGCTCGCCTGAAAGGGCGCGGCGGATAGTTATTTTCAATCTTCTCGCAGTAGCCCTCGCCCTTGACCAGAAGGTGGAAATTTGGCCGCTATTCCCAGAATTCACCAACGGCCCCTCCATAGAGCCAGACAAGAACTTGTCTACGTCTGACTCCTCAGGATCATGGTGGATCGTTCGGCGAACGACCGACAAGACTTGCTGAGAGGCAATGCTGCGCAAAGAAGGGTCTTTTGAGGCCAGAATCCGCACCGTCTGAACGATGGTTTGGATATCTGCCTCAGACCCGGGGTGCTGCAACCCCAACCCGCCAACATCTCGGCCCGCGAATATATAATTATTTGTTGCGCGGACAGGTAGTTGGTTAGATTTCTTTGGCAGCAGCGACAATCACAGCAACCAACTTGTGGACGTATTTCTTCGGGACATCCCCCGCGCGTAATGCGAATGACAAACAGGGTTGAATAAATGTTTGGATGGCATCCAACTTCTGCCAAGGTGCCAGCAATGACTGTTTAATTTTGAGGACATCCGCCGTCATATTAAAAATCAACGAGCAGATGTCCTCGTCATCGCGATATACACCGATGGGGGTTCCGAGATAACGATAATGTTCCTCGCTACTCAATGCAGGCATGGGCCTGCCCTGAATCGAAAATTCCGTATCGCCGACCCATATTCCTTGTCGACAACTCAGCGACAGGATGCGCACTTTGCCTGCTTGAACTGCAGACTCAGCATGTCAGCCATAGCGGAGGCCACGTCAAGGAGGGCCGCGAGGCCCTCCTTGGTCTGGCTTAGAATGACCAAGTCATCGGCGTAAGCCAAGATGTTAACAGGCTCGCCATGGACTTTAACTCCGTGGCCTCCCGCTGCTGCTGAGACCTGCACAGCGCGCACAATCAGCTCAATAGTCAGATTGAACAGGATCGGCGATATGGGGCAACCTTGCTTCACCCCAGACTGAATCGGGACCGCGGTCGTCGGGCCCTCGTCAGTATTAATGTTCGTAGACGCGCCGGTATAGACATCCCGGAGCAGCTGGATCAGCTCTGCCGAAGCGCCCATCGTACCCAGCGCGGCAAATATTGCTCCATGAGGCACACTCCCGAATGCATTACGAAGGTCCAACCAGGCAACAAACACATTCTTTTGGTTGCGCATGGTGTCCTTCATGACCGTGTTAAGCAAAAAGGAGTGCTCAAAGCAGCCCTCGCTGGGACGCGAGCACTTCTGGGCCTCACTCAGCATACCATGCCGGAGGGCCCAATCACGAAGCCGATCTGCCAGGATCGCCATGAGCAGCTTATACAAGCAACTCTGTAGGGCTATTGGTCTAAAGTTCTCCGGGTCCTTGGTGTCCCCTTTCTTATGGATCAGGACCGTAGTGGCGCTTTTCCAAGAAGAGGGAATACGGAGCGCGCGTAGACATCTATCAAATATCTCTCCTGTCACACGACACGCTCCATCCATCCTCTTTAAGTGTTGGTACTCCACACGGTCCGGGCCGGGGGCGGAGTTACTCATGCGCCCCAGCCTGTCAGAAATTTCTTTCTGGCAGAGGGGCGCCGTCAACCCCCTCCCCTCTACCCGAGCCTCATCAGTATGGGGAACATATTTATTAAATTCCAGAGAGATGGCCTCTGGGTCAACAACCCTGGCGGAAAACACCTCGGAAAAGAAAGCCTCGGCCTTAGCCCTTCCGCCAGCATAGTGGTCTGCCGGTTTCCCGAGGACCACCCGAAACGCACGTTTTCGGCTCCGCCTGTACAGCTTCTGCAGGTGGCTAGCCTCCTGGGGGTCATATCTCGGCCCGGCGATACCAGCCCCATTGGGCTGGTCAGACCTGGGCCAAGCAGGACGTGTGGGAGCGCCCGCGTTACGCCCGCCGCGCGAAGGTCGACAACGGTCGACCAAAGCTCTGGCGAACTTGTCGCAGGCGCTTTCAAAATCATCCCACCCATCCGCCCTATGGAGGCGCTCCACCCACACTTCAGGGAAGGAGGAGCTGGCCGCTGCATCACCCAGGGGGAGAGCCGGTCGAGGGGTCGGGGCCGCGTCTCGGCGAGGCGGGGGAGGTTCAGGCCTAAAGGCAGGAAGGGCGGGCGTGGCTACATTTGCAGCTCCGCTCGCCAATTCAAAATCCCCCACCTCGCCACCACGCGCCTCTCCCCCTCTCCCGTCGCACAACCCCCCCGGGACCTCCACACGGTCCTGAACCTCCGGTGAGTGGACCCACTCTGGACCCGCTCTAGCGTCTCGGTGAGGCGGGGGAGGTTCGGGCCTAAAGGCAGGAGGGGCGAGCGGGGCTACGTTTGCAGCTCCGCTCGCCAATTCAAAATCCCTCGCCTCGCCACCACGCGCCTCTCCCCCTCCCCCATCACACAACCCCCCGGGGACCTCGGCCGCAGCCTCCCGCAAGAAGCCATCACAGGCTTCCTCGAAACTCCGTCCCTCGGGAGCCTCGAGAATGGCTGACACCCAGTGTACCCACCGCCGGGATGCCCCCTCTTCCGATTCAACACTTTCTATAGGCTGGGGGGCCTCCACTAGAGGAGGACCCCCACCCTCCGGAAGCACCGGAGACTCGGTACAGTCGGCTCTAAATAGGACCGACAGGGGGACACCAACTGGGGACTCGGATACCCGACTGGACTCGAGCACAAGCCCGGTCCAGTCGTGCCCTCCAGAGGTACGACCCACGCACGCGGGTCGAAATTCCAGGGTCGGTCGCCTCCCGTTACCGCCAATCGTTTGAGAAACGCGGACGCACGGCCCGGCAGCGCCGTCTTCCGAGCCATAGCTCTCGGACGCCGCGGCCGGGCCGGGGAGAGGGACCGCCGCCGTTCTAACCCGAGAACACCCAACGCCGGAACCTATGTCCCGACGCGCGCGTTCCGGTCCGGTGGCGGTCCCCATTCTCTTTCGGGTTAATAGGCGATCGACTAAGGAACCCGCGACACCGGCAATGGCAGGGCGTACCTTTTTATCCTCTCTCCGATGAGTTTGGAAATGGTTCGCCACCTTCCGCGCCGTGTCGTCCTCCAGGTCGCACCTCGAGCACTTGAATGCTGTAACATACACGGTCCCGACATGGATCCGCTCCTGATGTCTCTGTAGGGTCTGATATGTATGGTCTGATATGTAGGGTGGTCGAGGCGAAGCACCAGGACCCCGATTCCTGATGGTCTGATATGTAGGGTCCATTAAACCAGGTGGTCGAGGCGAAGCACCAGGACCCCGATCGCTCCTGTGATGCTTATAAATCCTCAACCTGTACGAAGCCTCAGGGTAAACAAAGCAAATAAGTGTTGAATGTCCGCACGTGATTTCACATTTTGTAAATGTTTTTTCAGCTTCACATTGCATTGATTGCATTCTAACTTCTTAGAGGGACGAGCGGCTGCAAGCCATGCGAGATGGAGCAATAACAGGTCTGTGATGCCCTTCGATGTCCGGGGCCGCACGCGCGCTACACTGGACGGGCCAGCGTGTACCTTGCCCTTCGCCGTCAGGCTCGGGTAAACCGCTGAGCCCCGTCCGTGATGGGGACTGGGGCTTGAGACAGTGTCCCACGAACGAGGAATTCCCAGTAAGCGCGAGTCATCAGCTCGCGTTGATTAAGTCCCTGCCCTTTGTACACACCACCCGTCGCTACTACCGATCGGACGGTTTGGTGAGATCCTCGGATCAGCCCGCCCACCGATCCCGCCCGCCCACCGATCAGATCAGACCTCCCCACCCCCATTACTTGGCCTACAGAGTATTAGACCCCCCACCCCCAATTACTTGGCCTACAGAATATTAGACTCCCCTCCCCCATTTCATGGTCTACAGAATATTAGACCTCCCCACCCCCATTACTTGGCCTACAGAATATTAGACCTCCCCCCCCCCCAATTACTTGGCCTACAGAATATTAGACCCCCCATTACTTGGCCTACAAAATATTAGACTCCCCTCCCCCATTACTTGGTCTACAGAATATTAGACCCCACACCCCCCCATTACTTGGTCGACAGAATATTAGACCCCCCATCCCCCATTACCTGGTCCAACAGAATATAAAATGGCCCCTCCCCCATCACTTGGTCAACAGAATGCTAGCTAGCATGGTGGGTCGACACCCCCATTAATTGGCCCATCTCAAGTTAAAAACGAAAACTACATTTCTAAAAACGTTTTTGTTTTAAGAATCTTTTCTTTGTTTCAAGGTTCCCCCAAACGGGGTGCACCGTTCCAGGAGGTACTGCAATACCAGGTCGATGCATGGGGTGGACGGAGCAAGCCCCTAATCCAACCCCCACTACCAAAAATCCATTTAATAGACTAGACCCGCATTGCGGGCCATATCAGCTATTAAACTGATAAGAACAGATACTACACTTGATCTTAGCCTTGAGAGGCCGAGAAGCGATAACTTAAAAATTAAGAAAAATCCCCATTTAAACTGGCATCCCATTTGTACATCAGTGGGCCCGATTCGCAAAAATCGAAAATTTCCTCGAAATGGCCGCCCGTCCGCCACCTCCATTGCAGCAGCGAATCTCCCTCGATATTCTGCTATTAAACAATCCTGATGTGCTGTATTTATTTTGTGTATCTTGGGAGAAATATAGGATTTATTTTGTGAAGATCAACAGGAATGGCGGAGAAGAGCAGCAAGATCACGTGATTTCCTTCCATCGTCAGAACCTCGCGCTGTGTGGAAAAACCCGGCATTCCGGAACGAGATTCCAATGGAATTTGTACTTTAAACCCTTCACGTGATTACGTCTACCATATGAGTGTCTTTGTACATTTGTACGTTTGTATGTTTGTTCGTTTGTATGTTTGTACAGATGTCTGATGTCTGTTCCCCTTCATAATGGTAGGGTTTAAAGGCTTTGAGTAAGGTTTTAGTAGGGATTTGAGGAGGGTTTTATACGCCAATCTTTTAACACCACTGTGTATTTACTATGGTAAAAAACCCAGAAGATCCAAAATACCCCATAGACATAAAAGACCCAAAAAACCCCGAGGACTCAAATGACCCAGAGAACCCAAAATACCCAAAAGACTCCAAGGACCCCAAAAACCCAGAGAACCCAAAAGACGCAGAGGACCCAAAAGACTACAAGGACCCAAAAAGACCACATGGACCCAAAAGACTCAAAGGACCCAAAAGACCGAGATGACCCAAAATACCCCGAGAACTCAAAAGGCCCCAAAGACCTAAAATAACCTGAGGACCCAAAAGACCCGGAGGACCCATAACACACCGAGGACCCAAAAGACCCAGAGGACCAAAAATACGTAAAAGAACAGTATTTACATTAACTAGGGCATGCCCGTACGTGGGTGCCCGTTCCTTGCCAAAAAAAAAAAAAACGCTACCCGTACGCTCTACCCCGCCCGTACGCCCGTACGCCCGTAAACAAAAAAAACAACGCTCTTCGCTTCCGCCCTTCGCTCTGACTGAATTGGGAGAAATAATGCGCATAAGAAATCGAGAAATTATTATTTTCTCCGGAAGAAATCGAATTACGAACCGTAATGGCGCACGCGCTCGGCTCGGCTCGCTCTCACATCGGCCACGCCTATGCAACAACGCGTTCTGTGATTGGCTGCCGGAAGTGCAGTCTTCACTGTCCGGAAGGTCGCATATCGCAGTTACGATGAATCGCAAATTAGTTTTAATTAGTTTTAAAACATAGTTGAACGCCAACATAGTTTGCCAACGTGAAATAAATGAATACGCTCTCAAATGTGCCGTCCGAGGCAGAGTCTGTTCGCCACGTTCGGCACACGTGATAGCTCGCTGCTCTCTGATTGGTTGAATCGTTTTTTGGACATAGCTCGGTAACTACTTCTCCGATTAATATGAAACCTTGAAAAGGCACATCCTCAGGTCCCCAGCAATATACCTGGCAAGTTTAAAGTATATCGGACCGGTAGTTGTCGAGAAACAGCGGTCACAGACAAACAGACATACATACATACATACATACATACATACATACATACATACATACATACACACAGAGATTACTGGAATTATAGATAGATTACATTGGAACTGTAGACGATGGCTTGCATAACAAGCCTCAAGGGCGGTGTACAGAATCGTTTTTTTTTAAAATAACAATAAATACAAGGCGCAGGGAGGTTAAATTTGCTGCACATGATGTGCAGCAGGTGCAGAGTATAACGAGTGTTAATTTACATCTGTAGCATGTCTAATAAATAAAGAAGATATAAGCAATCTGACACCAGGCCGAGGCTTCAGACTTTGGCACGCTCACGAGACTGAACTGTCGAATAAACTGTTCCAATCCGTCATTGTTGACGGGCTTTTTACGAATAATAATATGTCAGGGATGATCGACAGAGCACTGTGTGAGATTCTACTACATACAAGTCTCGAGTGAGGCCATTGTTGGATTTCGGAAGTCCAGCATGGAATCCATCTTACTAATCCCATAGAAAAATACATTGTTCTATTGGGATCGAGTTCAGCATTGAATGCGAAGGATGATCCCTCATATTAAATTGGGTGAAGAGGGATGCCATATTAAATGACACAATTAAAATTCTTTTTAACTTAGAAGGTGTGGGTTATGATGTGTAAATAAAGGTGGAAAAGTCTGATTTCATGCAATTTAAATCCAGGGTATAAGGCAACAAAAGGTGAAAATATTGAAAGAGGGTGGAGACTTTCTATGGGTTCTGTATTTCATTCAAAAATCTTCTAAGAAACTGCCAGACAGATCCAGACCAAACTCACCACGAGGAATCGGGACCATGCCCTCCTCTCCTTCCTCCATCCTCCTTCCGTCCTCCTCTCCTTCGTCCTGTCCTCTCTCTCCGTCCTCCTCTCCTCCCTTCATCCTCTACCCCTCCCTCCGTCCTCCTCCTCTCTTCCCCCCGCCCGTCCTCCTCTCCTCAATCCAGCCTCACCCCATCAATCTTTCCTCCCCTCCTCAATCCGTCCTCCTCTCCTCCCTCTGTCCATCCTCCTCTCCTCCCTCCGTCTTCCTCTTCTCATCTCCGTCCAGCTGCCTCTCTCCCTCAGTTCTCCTCGCCTCCGTCCTCCTGTCATCTCACTGTCCTCCCCTCCTCAATCCGCCCTCCCCTCCTCTCCTCTGTCCAATCTTCCCTCTGTCCTCCTCTCCTCTGTCCTATCTTCCCTCTGTCCTCCTCTCCTCTGTCCCATCTTCCCTCTGTCCTATCCTCTGTCCTATCTTCCCTCTGTCCTCCTCTCCTCTGTCCAATCTTCCCTCTGTCCTCTCCTCTGTCCTATCTTCCCTCTGTCCTATCTTCCCTCTGTCCTCCTCTCCTCTGTCCCATCTTCCCTCTGTCCTATCTTCCCTCTGTCCTATCTTCCCTCTGTCCTCCTCTCCTCTGTCCCATCTTCCCTCTGTCCTCCTATCCTCCGTCCTCCTCCCCTCTGTCCTATCTTCCCTCTGTCCTCCTCTCCTCTGTCCTATCTTCCCTCTGTCCTCCTCTCCTCTGTCCTCCTCTTCTCTGTCCCATCTTCCCTCTGTCCTCTTCTCTGTCCTATCTTCCCTCTGTCCTCCTCTCCTCTGTCCGATCTTCCCTCTGTCCTCTCCTCTGTCCTATCTTCCCTCTGTCCTCCTCTCCTCTGTCCCATCTTCCCTCTGTCCTCCTATCCTCCTCCCCTCTGTCCAATCTTCCCTCTGTCCTCCTCTCCTCTGTCCTATCTTCCCTCTGTCCTCCTCTCCTCTGTCCAATCTTCCCTCTGTCCTCTCCTCTGTCCTATCTTCCCTCTGTCCTATCTTCCCTCTGTCCTCCTCTCCTCTGTCCCATCTTCCCTCTGTCCTATCTTCCCTCTGTCCTATCTTCCCTCTGTCCTCCTCTCCTCTGTCCCATCTTCCCTCTGTCCTCCTATCCTCCGTCCTCCTCCCCTCTGTCCTATCTTCCCTCTGTCCTCCTCTCCTCTGTCCTCCTCTCCTCTGTCCTATCTTCCCTCTGTCCTCCTCTCCTCTGTCCTATCTTCCCTCTGTCCTCCTCTTCTCTGTCCCATCTTCCCTCTGTCCTCTTCTCTGTCCTATCTTCCCTCTGTCCTCCTCTCCTCTGTCCGATCTTCCCTCTGTCCTCTCCTCTGTCCTATCTTCCCTCTGTCCTCCTCTCCTCTGTCCCATCTTCCCTCTGTCCTCCTATCCTCCTCCCCTCTGTCCAATCTTCCCTCTGTCCTCCTCTCCTCTGTCCTATCTTCCCTCTGTTCTCCTCTCCTCTGTCCTATCTTCCCTCTGTTCTCCTCTCCTCTGTCCTATCTTCCCTCTGTCCTCCTCTCCTCTGTCCTATCTTCCCTCTGTCCTCCTCTCCTCTGTCATATCTTCCTTCTGTCCTCCTCTCCTCTGTCCTATCTGCCCTCCGTCCTCCTCTCCTTTGTCCTATCTTCCCTCTGTCCTCCTCTCCTCTGTCATATCTTCCCTCTGTCCTCCTCTCCTTTGTCCCATCTTCCCTCCGTCCTCCTCTCCTCTGTCATATCTTCCCTCTGTCCTCCTCTCCTTTGTCCCATCTTCCCTCCGGCCTCATCTCCTCTGTCCCATCTTCCCTCTGTCCTCCTCTCCTCCCTCTGTCTTCCTCTCCTCTGTCCTATCTTCCTTCTGTCCTCCCCTCATCCGTCCTGTCTCCTCCCTCCGTTCACTTCTCCTGCCTCCTCTTCGTACCCGCTGTGCGTACATAATATATAGATAGATGCCCGCTTCTTGCTGAAAGCTCATGTGGCAAAGTGAGGGAATTTGGTTTGACTATTAAACAACCTCAACAAGTTTCTTATCAACCACAATGGCTGCTGCTGTAACAATGGTAACTTCCGGATAACAAGTAAAGATTATTGAGAATATGAAGTAAATGTTTCGTTGAAGGTGAGATGTCTGGAAAGATTGAGGTGAGATTGAGAAACTGCTCAAACAAACAAAAAAAGAAAGACATTGATAGAACACGATATTAATTTATTTATTTTGAAACTTTTGGCGCGGATTCTTGACGAACAATGGACACGTGGAGAGGTCGTGGCGGTCTCGGTCCGGTCCTGGTCTGGCTGAATATCCTGGGTCTATCGGAGGAGTCTCTCCGAGCCGCGGTTACCTGTCTGGGGGTCGAGATCTTCGGAGCTCTCTGTGCCCGAGCCGAGCCCGCTCCGGTGAGAGATCGACTATGTTCATTGGCCGCACGAAAGTTCACCTACACCATGTACGCGGAACTCTGTCGGTACATGGAGTCGTTCCGTGCGGGGACAGAATCAGAACGGGCCTTCGTGTCCGTACGTGGAAATGCCGAGTGGACGCGAAGACCTGCTGGTGTCTTTCGGATCGTGGGAGAGGACGAAGACTCTGCTGAATCGGAGGAGGAGCCAAGAGACCCGGTGGACGGTGAGTCATGTGACTAACTTGCACTTCATGATAAACTTGATTCACATATGTGCTTGAGTCGTGTCAACTTGTTACTGTTGATTCTAATTTGAGAAAATCTTTTTATTACATATGCAAACTTTTGGAATGGACCGTACCTTTGTCTTAACCATTTGAGTTTTGTGATCAAAATTTCCATAAAGCTTTATTATGAGAATATGGAGAGAAATTAATAATTTGGTCAAAAGGTCAAAGGTCAGGGTCACATAAAATCATCAATTATCATCCAGTTGACCTGAAATTTTTATTTACCATTTGAGTTTTGTCATCAAATTTTCAATAAAGCTTTATTATGAGAATATGGAGAGAAATTAATAATTTTGTCAAAAGGTCAAAGGTCAGGGTCACATAAAATCATCAATTTTCATCCCATTCACCTGAAATTTACATTTACCATTTGAGTTTTGTCATCAGATTTTCGACAAAGCTTTATTATGAGAATATGGAGAGAAATTAATAATTTTGTCAAAAGGTCAAAGGTCAGCATCACATAAAATCATCAATTTTCATCCCATTGACCTGAAATTTTAATTTACCATTTGAGTTTTGTCATCAGATTTTCGACAAAGCTTTATTATGAGAATATGGAGACAAATTATTAAGTTTGTCAAAAGGTCAAAGGTCAGCGTCACATAAAATCATCAATTTTCATCCGATTGACCTGAAAGTTTTATTTACCATTTCAGTTTTGTCATCAGATTTACGACAAAGCTTTATTATGAGAATATGGAGACAAATTAATAATTTTGTCGAAAGGTCAAAGGTCAGCGTCACATAAAATCATCAATTTTCATCCGATTGACCTGAAATTTTCATTTACCATTTGAGTTTTGTCATCAGATTTACGACAAAGCTTTATTATGAGAATATGGAGACAAATTATTGATTTTGTCAAAAGGTCAAAGGTCGGCATCACATAAAATCATCAATTTTCATCCGATTGACCTGAAATTTTAATTTTACCATTTGAGTTTTCTCATCAAATTTTCGACAAAGCTTTATTATGAGAATATGGAGACAAATTAATAATTTTGTCAAAAGGACAAAAGGTCAGCATCACATAAAATCATCCATTTTCATCCCATTGCCCTGAAATTTTCATTTACCATTTGACTTTTGTCATCAGATTTTCGACAAAGCTTTATTATGAGAATATGGAGACAAATTAATAATTTTGTCAAAAGGTCAAAGGTCAGCGTCACATAAAATCATCAATTTTCATCCCATTGACCTGAAATTTTCATTTACCATTTGACTTTTGTCATCAAATTTTCGACAAAGCTTTATTATGAGAATATGGAGACAAATTAATAATTTTGTCAAAAGGTCAAAGGTCAGCGTCACATAAAATCATCAATTTTCATCCCATTGACCTGAAATTTTCATTTACCATTTGAGTTTTGTCATCAGATTTTCGACAAAGCTTTATTATGAGAATATGGAGACAAATTAATAATTTTGTCAAAAGGTCAAAGGTCAGCATCACATAAAATCATCAATTTTCATCCGATTGACCTGAAATTTTAATTTACCATTTGAGTTTTGTCATCAGATTTTCGACAAAGCTTTATTATGAGAATATGGAGACAAATTAATAATTTTGTCAAAAGGTCAAAGGTCAGCATCACATAAAATCATCAATTTTCATCCCATTGACCTGAAATTTTAATTTACCATTTGAGTTTTGTCATCAGATTTTCGACAAAGCTTTATTATGAGAATATGGAGACAAATTATTAAGTTTGTCAAAAGGTCAAAGGTCAGCGTCACATAAAATCATCAATTTTCATCCGATTGACCTGAAAGTTTTATTTACCATTTCAGTTTTGTCATCAAATTTTCGACAAAGCTTTATTATGAGAATATGGAGACAAATTAATAATTTTGTCGAAAGGTCAAAGGTCAGCATCACATAAAATCATCAATTTTCATCCCATTGACCTGAAATTTTCATTTACCATTTGAGTTTTGCCATCAGATTTTCGACAAAGCTTTATTATGAGAATATGGAGACAAATTAATAATTTTGTCAAAAGGACAAAAGGTCAGCGTCACATAAAATCATCCATTTTCATCCCATTGACCTGAAATTTTCATTTACCATTTGACTTTTGTCATCAGATTTTCGACAAAGCTTTATTATGAGAATATGGAGACAAATTATTGATTTTGTCAAAAGGTCAAAGGTCGGCATCACATAAAATCATCAATTTTCATCCGATTGACCTGAAATTTTAATTTTACCATTTGAGTTTTGTCATCAAATTTTCAACAAAGCTTTATTATGAGAATATGGAGAGAAATTAATAATTTTGTCAAAAGGACAAAGGTCAGCGTCACATAAAATCATCAATTTTCATCCCATTGACCTGAAATTTACATTTACCATTTGAGTTTTGTCATCAGATTTTCGACAAAGCTTTATTATGAGAATATGGAGACAAATTATTAATTTTGTCAAAAGGTCAAAGGTCAGCGTCACATAAAATCATCAATTTTCATCCGATTGACCTGAAATTTTAATTTACCATTTGAGTTTTGTCATCAAATTTTCGACAAAGCTTTATTATGAGAATATGGAGACAAATTAATAATTTTGTCAAAAGGTCAAAGGTCAGTGTCACATAAAATCATCCATTTTCATCCGATTGACCTGAAATTTTAATTTACCATTTGAGTTTTGTCATCAAATTTTCGACAAAGCTTTATTATGAGAATATGGAGACAAATTACTAATTTTGTCAAAAGGTCAAAGGTCAGCATCACATAAAATCATCAATTTTCATCCGGTTGACCTGAAATTTTAATTTACCATTTGAGTTTTGTCATCAAATTTTCAATAAAGCTTTATTATGAGAATATGGAGAGAAATTAATAATTTTGTCAAAAGGTCAAAGGTCAGGGTCACATAAAATCATCAATTTTCATCCGATTGACCCGAAATTTTAATTTACCATTTGAGTTTTGTCATCAAATTTTCGACAAAGCTTTATTATGAGAATATGGAGACAAATTAATAATTTTGTCAAAAGGTCAAAGGTCAGCGTCACATAAAATCATCAATTTTCATCCCATTGACCTGAAATTTTAATTTACCATTTGAGTTTTGTCATCAAATTTTCGACAAAGCTTTATTATGAGAATATGGAGACAAATTACTAATTTTGTCAAAAGGTCAAAGGTCAGCATCACATAAAATCATCAATTTTCGTCCGATTGACCTGAAATTTTAATTTACCATTTGAGTTTTGTCATCAAATTTTCAATAAAGCTTTATTATGAGAATATGGAGAGAAATTACTCATTTTGTCAAAAAGTCAAAGGTCAGCATCACATAAAATCATCGCGTGTCTGCATGCGTCTATGTGTGTGAGTAGGCTCTGTGTGTGAAACTACCTTGAATCTACTCGTTTATGCATGTATCAAACGTGTTTTAATTGGTTCATTAACGTTTAAGGTGAGCTGAGGTTATTTAACGTGAAGAGCTTGGGATGATTATTTTAGATTCAGAAAGTACTTGCTTGTGATACATTTTAATGTTCATAGCGTTGTGTCGCACAACAACTGGCTATATGTGGGTTAATAATTAGAACTATAAATGTAATACAGGTATGTCTGTTTGTTTTTTTTACCTCCTCCCACTCAAGGTGGAATTGGAGGTTATGTTTTCACCACTTTCTGTCTTTTTTTTCTGTGGCCATTCCAGTTTTTAATGTGATATTAAATATAAGTATAAAGAGCCAGTATAATCCATTTCATTAATGAGTACCTGCTTGTGCTACTGTACCTGTGTGAATATCTTCTGTGTTATTTTGCACAACAGCTGGTTACATATGGATTATTAAATACAATTGTAAGTCGAAGAAGTCTTTGCTTTGTTCGTGTATTGATATCACATTTAATGAACTCTAATAATATTCAGTGCCTTTAAATATCAGGGGGTTGGGCCATTGGGTCAGAGATCGGCTCATTATGGGACAAGGGAGAGCAAAAAAGTTTAAGAACCACTGTATTAGATAAATCATGGGATATCCCATAAGGCTTTAGCTTTGTTAGGCCTCAAAGCATGTGAAACATGAATAAAATCAATACCTAGACTCCACAAACATGCCACTTACCTTGTTCTTCTCAGGAAACACTCGTCTCTCCAAATATCCGCATGTATACCTCCTCAATTTATCATTTAATGCGGACGACGCTGTGTTATTGCTCTTTCATTTGGACAAAATTCCAGGTGAGGTGCATTTCCATACCAGTTTCAAGGGTACTGCCAGGACACTCCTATAAAGTACTCCTATATACTCCTATAAAGTTTTGTCGTGATTAACCTTGGGAGATCAGAAGAGTAGGGAAAATCACATCATATAATGCAGAAGAGTAGGGGAAAATCGCATCATATAATGCAGAAGAGTAGGGGAAAATCGCATCATATAATTCAGAAGAGTAGGGAAAGTCGCATCATATAATTCAGAAGAGTAGGGAAAATCATATCATATAATTCAGAAGAGTAGGGAAAGTCGCATCATATAATTCAGAAGAGTAGGGAAAATCGCATCATATAATTCAGAAGAGTAGGGAAAGTCGCATCATATAATTCGGAATAGTAGGGAAAATCATATCATATAGTTAGGAAGAGTAGGGAAAATCGCATCATATAATTCGGAAGAGTAGGGAAAATCGCATCATATAATTCAGAAAAGTAGGGAAAGTCACTTCATATAATTCAGAAGAGTAGGGAAAATCGCATCATATAATTCAGAAGAGTAGGGAAAGTCGCATCATATAATTCAGAAGAGTAGGGAATGTCGCATCATATAATTCAGAAGAGTCGGGAAAATCACATCATATAATTTGGAATAGGAGGGAAATCGTATCATATAATTCGGAATAGGAGGGAAAATCGCATCATATAATTCGGAAGAGTAGGGAAAATCACATCATATAATTCGGAAGAGTAGGGAAAATCACAACATATAATTTGGAAGAGTAGGGAAAATCACATCAAATAATTTGGAAGAGTGGGAAAAATTGCATCATATAATTCAGAAGACTAGGGAAAATCGCATCATATAATTCAGAAGAGTAGGGAAAATCGCAACATATAATTCGGAATAGAAGGGAAAATCCTATCGTATAATTTGGAATAGTAGGGAAATCATAATATATAGTTCAGAAGAGAAGGGAAAAATCACATCATATAATTCAGAATAGTAGGGAAAGTCGCATCATATAATTTGGAAGAGTAGGGAAAATAGCATCATATCATTTGGAAGAGTTGGGAAAATCGCATCATATAATTTGGAAGAGTTGGAAAAATCGCATCATATAATTTGGAAGAGTCGGGAAAGTCGCATTATATAATTTGGAAGAGTAGGCAAAATCACATCTCATAATTCGGAAGAGTAGGGAAAATTGCATCGTATAATTCAGAAGAGTAGGGAAAATCGCAACATATAACTTGGAAGAGTAGGGAAAATCGCATCATATAATTCAGGAGAGTAGGGAAAATCGCATCATATAATTTGGAAGAGTAGGGAACATTGCAATCACTCGAAGCTCCCAATTTGAAAACGATAGCACAGCACCTCCAAAAGTGATGCATACAGCATTTTGTATGTATGAAGATCCAGCATTCGATGAGATGGGTGAGAAAAGTGAAAAAATACACATTTTGAGTGCTTTATCGTACAGAAACTGTTGCAGCCTGTTCCAAGTCAAGACATTGTAGAGCAGGCAGAAGCAAAATTGCAGCTTAAGACCCGTGCGAGGTGACAGTGGGCTGACTAAGATGGCGCGACACCACCTTGATAAGGCTTTTTTGTGATGAACACCCCCCAAATTATCTTCAAAAGGAGTTTTTAAATGTACCCAAACACCAAGTTTTCATCCATGCACTCACTTGAAGTTCCCTTAGTTTGTGTGCAAAGTTTTGGGCCGCTAGGTTTCATGGTTTTGGAGTTATGGAGGACACACACACATACACATTTATTATTATAGATGTACAGTATTTTGGTGATTTTTAAATAGTTTACTGTATCATATACCCTGTATAATTTGTGTAAAAGTTCACTGTTATACACTCGTGTTGAGTACAGTATTTTCAGTAATATAATGTAATGTTGTGGGTACGTCCATGATGCAGGTGCGCAAATTAACACACAGCTTCACCATACCCTCCGTTGTCTTTGTTTAGCTCTTGTGATGTGCAGAGTATGTTTCCCGATATCAGCACGATTCGTAACATCTACATCGATAATATAGTAACATCTATAAAATTGCCGACATAATTCATGAAAGTGCAAACGTGCAACGCCATTGTCATCTAAACATATAACGCCATTAGGAACGCATCTCCCTTTATATTCCATTCATTGTTGTGAGAAAAATTGCTTTGATCCATGTTGTTTCGATATTTGTCGCACCTTTCAGGAATGCATGCCCGACATAGAATGGGGTATACTAGTACAACACAGATGGGGTATAATAGTATAATAGTACAATATACCCCACTATTCGTGGTTGATAAAATGCAACCTGCTTCTCGATTCGCGGAAAAGTGTCCCACTAATTCGCGTTTTCTTTTCTATTCGTGGCCGTGGTCCACGAGTTCGCGATTTTTCTCAGGCGCAAATTTTTTTTTCATGAGCCGCGAGCTTGACACATTTATAAAACCCATCTTTCACCAGCGATGCATAAAGCAGCTGGACATACGCAAAAAACATTTCTACGAGCCGCGAGCATGACCCGCTCCTGCGTTCCCTCCTGTGTTTCTTGTTTTCATGACTTTTGTGGGAAATCCTGTCATTTATACTGTGAATAACTTCACGTGATATCCCGCCACCATTCACAGGTAAACAATGTTTTGCGGGATATTCCACCAGCTGCATAACACGTCATCCGCACAAGTTACTGTACAGATTGAAAACACTCCACAGTATCTATTAGTCCAATTAGCTGTCTCCCTTTTCCCATTGAAAAAATGGCACGGCATACATTCTCGGATTCTCATCGACATTCATGGGATTTTCCTCGACATTCGCGGATTATCGCCAACATTTGTGGGTTTTGCCTTGCCATTTCCAGGACTTTCATCGACATTCGCTGATTATCGTCGACATTCACGGGATTTGCCTCACCATTTGCAGATTTTACCTCCCCATTCGCGGTTTGTTCCTCTCTATTCGTGGATGTTCACGATTCGGGAGCCAAGCCCCCCTTTTTCCATTAAAACAATGCCCCGCCATTCGCTGTTTCGCAATTCGTGGCATTTTCCAGGAACGTATCCCCCATGAATAGCGGGGTCCAACTGTACTTTATAAATATAGTCATGTGACCAATCTCTCTTTTAAAGTATCAAAAATAAAAAATGAAGGCTACATGAACACTAATTGTATGCTGTTTCATTACAAATGTTACTGTAACTTGGTGGGTTTTTTGGGTTTTTTTTTCTAAAGATATAGCTAAGATTGTTTTGCTCTGAAGTCTGAATGCCTCACCTTTACAATAACAATGGCGTGTTGCATGCACGTTGTTCCGCAAGCAAAAGGAAAAAATAACCTCTTTCTGACTCCAGTGGGGCTAAATTTCAAAGCGGCATGCATCATTGGAGGTATTACAAGCACAATCAGTGAAATTGCAGGGAATTCCATCAAACGCTTTGATTTGATGCGAGTTATCGCACCCAACCGACTCGCAGTAGTCTCACAAACAATTGGTTATCATCGTGATAAATGCGTTTTCTGACAAGACTAGGATTGACAGAGCTATGAAGAAGCAAGAAAGAGAAAATCTCAACTATGAATGTAACTAACATTCTTCCAAACTCTGAGATATAAAATGAATCAGATCTGCAAAAAATAATAATAATAAATAGAAACTTTGTGGAATTGACTGTCTAACATTTCTCTTTCTTTCTTTCTTTCTCTCTCTCTCTCTCCCTCCCTCCATCTATATATCTTTCCCTGTCTGCAGCTAAAAGAGCTTGTATGGAATTGGAGCAGAGTGAAGTGGAAACGAGGGATGCTGCAGCAACAGTGCATCTTCGTACAAAAACGGCAGATGCCAACGTATTGTCAGCGAGGGCTACTCGTCTTCCATTCCAATGTCTCATCTGCAGGAAGGAGAGGAAAATAAAAGAGAGACACAGCAGGAAAAGAATAAAAGAGAGACTAATTCAATGTGAAAGAAAAGCAGCAGGTAAGCTGCTTCAGGCTGCTGAAACTCGTAAAGATGAAGCAATTTTGCTACACATCCGTGGACAAGATATCATGGCATTGGAAGCAAGGTATCATCTAAGCTGCTACCAACGTTACACAAAGTTTCTCACCAGAAAGGAGCAGAAAGAATCACCAGAAGACAACATGTACCAAGCTGGGTACCAACACTTCTGTAATCTAGTATTAGAGGAGAGAGTGCTCCGGAACCGTGAAGTCTTTAGGTTAACAAAATTAAACACGCTGTTTAATAAATGTGTTCAGGAGAAAGAAGGGATAGAGGTGGCTCCTTCCAACAACTACAATTTGAAAAGAAGAATTCAAGAATCTCACCCTTACTTAAAATTTCTTAAATCATCAACAAGCAATGAAAGTGATTTGGTATTTGTTGAGGATCTGTCAACTGATGAAATTGTGGAGGAAACCTTAAGGAGAAATGAAGCTGCCATATCATCCAAGTTAAGCACAAATGATGCAGAATCATCGCCACCCATCGACACGCAGGCTTGCAGGACAGGAAACTCTATCGACGCAGGAGCTGAAGCTCAAAGCAGACAGAACGTACCACAAGATTTCAGCCCACTGTATCATGCTGCCCGAGCACTCAGGCATTCTATTCAAGAGAAGTCCGATTTGGCTCCACAATTGTCATGGCTACCAACAGTCGAAGATTCTACGGTGGATGCAGCACAGAATGTGGTACCAGATGAGCTCTACAACTTCTTAGCTTGGATTACTGGGATGACAAGTGAATTTCCCATTGATAACCCGCGGGTGTGTGTGAGTGAATCTGGAAGCAAAAACATCCTGTCAACATGTCAAGATGTAATGAACCTGGTGCTGAAAGGCAAATGACACGCCAAAACATTCCTCTTTAGTCATGTCAATAAGACGCATGATGGGTTCAGCACACTATTTCAGCTTGTTGAATAGACTTCAACATTGTTCTTCAAATTCAAGAAATATGCAACATGATAGATGACAGACAGAACGACATCCCTCTCCTAGCATTAAATGAATTTACATACAATACTTGTGTGGGACAACAATGATTTTGAGGAGTCTTTCAGGAAAGGGCACAACTGACAATACAAATGTCAACATCATTCAAAAGTGTGATTCTGCTGCCATGACACCACCTCAGCCAACCAACATGAAGAAAACCACAAAGAGATCTTTGCAGCCAGCAAAAATATTTTTTCAATTCAATTCGTTTTTATTTGAATATACTATATACCAAACAAGTTTTCTGAGGCCTAAAAATGTTCAGTTTACATCTGTAGTTTCAACACCACCTCCAATGAATGTCCGGCTTGGCTCAGGGAAAAATTTCCTAATCGCCTTAACAGTCACAGTTGCTGATTTGAAAGATTGTTCTTTTGATTATCTTGGGAGTTATGCAAGTCACACTTCAAAGTGATGTATAACATGTTTCTGCATATGAGAAGATGTATAGAACAGAGGGGATGTCAAAGTGTTGAAACTTGAGGATTGTACAAGTATTTCACATTAAAAAAAAATCTTTCATATCTGTCGTCGAGTTGCTATTTATTTAGTTTTATTTACCTTATTTATGGCCCACCCTGACATATATATATTTTTTGTACACATGTCAAGTTGTAGATTTGTTATTGCCTAAAGTTCAGTTATAGACGTTGGTTGCTAATGTGTTATGATTTAAATGTTGTTTAAAAATGCTATTTTCATAAAGTTAATAAAGGGTTTTTGCTTCGTTTTAGTTTTGGATGAGGAAAGGCTCGCTGAGGTCATGCTGGACAATTGTATACGTGTGCTTTTTTCGAGGCTAGATAAGGCCGGTCGTGAAACCACGCCCACATGCGCGTGATTTTGTGTAACGCGAGTAGAATGTTTAGAGTGCAGACATAAACCTATCGTTAACCATATATATTTTGTATTAATCACAGCGACGCATGACTCTGTATAAACATGCTTTGAATTACTCATGTAAACAAACCCATAAAATATATGGGTTTGTTTGGCCAAGCATACACTCTTCTCTTTGTGAGTTACATTTCTGTTTTCTCGGAGCCCAGAGAAACATTTGGTCCGAATGATAAGGAAGGGCTGACTCCCCCGAACAGCGGATAACGGTGGGAGGGACTCTCGCCAGTCGCTTTGTTCTCTCGGAGATTTTCTGATAATCGTATTCATATATAAGTGAATGAGAATCAATGTGTTTCCAGGAAGGCTTGACGTGGCATGAGACTGGCTCTTGCTGTAGATGTCTTGGCTTCTTCCGGATCTGTATAAGTTGGTTTTTAATAAAAAGCTGCGTCATTTTTCAGGCTATTTGTGGACTTCTTTTCCAAACGAAGAGCTGCTTCTTCACAGATGGTACCAGGAGTGGGGTCAGCACCGGACGACGGGAAACGGAGCCCGAGGGACAGGAGGAAGGCTGCCTGAGGCCGGCGCCGGCACGTTGATTTGATTAAAGGTGGGAGTTGTTTTATATCAGAGGGCTATTATTCCAAATTCGTACCTTCCTCCCTCGCGCGGGTTCAGTCTCCTTGTCTTCCACGCTGCCTGCACTCGAACAGAGATTGTAAGTAAAGGCTCATTTTAGGCCTCAGAATGACGTGGCTTTGTTAAAGCCAGGATAAACAAGTAAGGATACCAGTAAGGACTTAACAGTAAGCTTAAAGTTACAGTTAGCACCAGGAGGGGAAAATGAGGTCGGACAGCCATATAGGCTGAAGCCAGGTGGCCAAGATTTTTCCAGGAAGGAACAGCCCAGAGACAAGATGGGGTATGCCATTGCATGCCAGGGAACGAAGGGCTGTGGCTAACTTAGATAGAAGGCCATAGGAACATAGAAGGCCATAGGAACATGGCCAGTAAAAGGATTTGCGCAGGATATCGGTGAAGATAACGTTCGGTACAAGGGAAGGGGGAAAGTGAGGTCGGACAGCCGTAAAGGTTGAGCCAGGCCGAGAACTTTCCAGGAAGGATCAGCCCAGAGCAATAAGATGGGAAGCAAGCTAAGGAAAGAAGGGGAACCCCTTAAGGGAACCCCGGCATCTTTCATGTTTTAAGAGGCATCATTTTGCCGCGGTAAGACCATTAAAGGACTGGGCTGTGTTAACTAAAGATTTAAATAATCCCTGGCCAGAGGACAAGTAAGTAAGCAGTTAAACAAGTAAATCAGCGAGTGATGCCGCTGGACCAGATACCAGACCAAGACCCCCCAACCCCCCAAGACCTGAGCTCAGTCCCGGGGCTCTAGGCAACACCCCAACACCCCCCGCCCTGCCTTCCCTTTTTCACCTCAACCCACCCCCGTCCAACCCGTCCCAAAAATCCTTTTCCTTGAATGAGAGACGTAACATGAATGAGCAAAGATTGTTTGGGAGTGGCTGGAGAAAGGCATGATTTGAGTCGATCTGAGTTTCGCGCGAAGTCTGGGAGACTTCTATGAGTATATGAATGAGGAATGAATGTATATTGGGATGTTAATTGACGTGTGTATCTGGCCAATGTATTTGTCTGTCATCTGTTTGGGAGTTGTTTGGGAAGCGAATTGATATAAATCGGGTCAGGAAAGCACTCGGAGTGCCCTTGTCGATCTACTGTTGATATGAAGCGGTTTCTTGGAGATGGTTGCAGGATGGGCTGTTTTTTTCTTTCGAGTGGCAGTCGGGCAAGAAATTTGGAATTTGTTGAACTAAATTCAGAATTCGAATCAATATGTGTGTTTTACTTGAATTGAAGAGTTCATTCAATGGCAGATATTGTGTATTGTATGTGTGGGGTAGGCCTATATTCCTGAGGCAGCTCACCTTTAGGATGATGATGTCACATAGTGCATTTTGGGTCAGAGAGGTGGAGCGTCGGAGATCCTGTTTTTTGCGATGTTTACGAGCTAGGGATGAGTTCTGACAGCTCAATGTTCTGACAGCTCACTACATGCCAGGTCGTAGATTTGTTATGACAGCTTTTCGCACTTTGTTATGACAGCCGACTGCATGTCCCAACGTGAGGTAAACCCCGCCGTGAACGCGAATAGAGCGGCGTGCAGGGAGTGTTGGGATTCGTGTGGAGGCACGAGGGTGCGCGCCAAGACGGGGGGCGGCGTGGCGTCGTCGCGTTGAGATGGTTGTGCCAGGTCGATCGGCGATCTCTGAATTTAAATCGGATTTTTGTCATGTGTGTTGTGAAATTAAACGTCTATCCGAGAATCCTGGCAATGTTCGTTTAATTAAAGTGTGGTACAAACCTGTGTTTCCGCCGTGCGGCTCCGTGGAAGTTTGGGTAGAGGGATATTGTGCGTTCGGGCAGGAGCCGAGCGAGCCGCGAGTCACGGGTGTGCTGTATGAGATTTGCTCAGAGTGCCGGCGATAACTCGCCCACTCTCAGAGGAGGATGTGTGCCCAAATGCATTGTGGGTCATTTCGACTTTGCTGGATGTCGGACGTTCATGTCAGACGAGCCATGTCGGAATAGTGGCCGGCTGCGACATATATGCCAGGCAATGTCACAGGACGAATACGTTATTTAAGATGGATTTATATGGATGGATGGACTTATAAGATGGATTTTTATTTAAGATGGATTTATAAGATGGATAGATGGATGGATTTATTTAAGATGGCTAAAATAAACGATTTCAAGACAGAGTAATTAATTTCCGGAGCCAAGTTCCAACAGGAAGTCTTGTTCATACAGTAAGGTACAGTGCGGAGTGGCGGCTGGAAGATGCATCGATGCATTTGTGTTGATCGATGCGGACACAGATTTAGTATGCTGGTAAGGTTAAGTTATTAAAATTGGAAATTCAATAATTTGAGCAGAAATGTCACGTTTCAACAGAACGCTGATCCGAGGAAGGAGGACGGTTGAGGTTTCAACTGTCGGTATGTGGTGTGGCTTGTGCCAAGGTGTGGGCGCGAGGAGGTGTTGATGAAGCGTTGTGCGAACGAGGAGGGATGTGCGAAAGGTGCACTAGGTAGCAAGGGTGCTGCATTGTAAAGCACGCCTCGTACGGACGTTCCTGGGCGGATTGTGACGGTTGTTGGATTCGTAGAAGTTAGCATTATGCTATGTAGAGCCACATTAATGGTCATTTGTCCATTGTCGCCGGACTTGCATTACTTGTGGGATAATAAAGCGCTGGTTACCCCAATTTGAAGTTTGACCTTTCGAAGTTTATTTGACCTTTGTTCGAGATATGTAAGGGTAAGAGGTCAGAGGCAATTCACTAACCTTGGAAGAACGACAGGCGGAGTCAGTCTACAGGGTGTTGCTTTAACGACAGGATATATAGGACTTAAATCTGGAGAATATCGGGACATTATATTGTGGGTAAAACTGAAATCATGTACGTAATTAATGAACAGAGAATATCGAGTTCTGTTTGTCGTTGTAATTGTCGATTGATGTCCCGATTCAGGGGTCTCAAGAAATAAACAGACTTCCGGTGCCGACCGGAAGCGTCAGGTACAGTACGCTTAAGTTTAATTTAACCGGGCCGAGCACAGTGACGTGCGTGATCGAGCAATGGGGATAGTCAGGGTCAGTGAAATGGAGGTTGAAATGCAGTGAACATGTCCGATTTTGGCTTCGCGAGGCTCCGGATAGAAATTGGCATTTCGATACTGTGGATTATATTGTGCCTGCCCGGAAAGGTGATGTCCTGTGCTGGGGCTGGCGACATGCCTCTGTTATTTGTCTGTCTGTCGGTCTGATTGTAAGTCTTTGGTACTGGGAGGGCTAATTGAGTGCTTAGGCGTCATTGTTCCATGGAGGCAGGAGCTGTGAGTCACAAAATGTAAACGGGAACTTTGTGTAACTTTGCACCGGATCCACAAACAGAGAGATGGACAGGACAACAATGGAGTTTATATGGACGGGGGTGGGGCAGTTTCAATCTGACGATTACAGAGTGCTTTGTTCCGTTCACGAAACATGTAAAATTCATGGAGTTGAAGTGGTTTGCAAGAAGGTAGCAGAGTCAGTACTGGGATGCAACCTCGTCCAGGGGTTTTGGTCCAGCCTGCAAGGAGTCCAGGGGCTTGTTTCAGGGCTGGGTCGCCAAAAACGGGATGCTGTGCCCATCTGGATGTAAAATTATCCATCAAGGACGGGGAATGATGTGCAGTGTGATTGATTGGAGGTAATAAGGATTTGTGTTGATTTCCTGATTTGAGTTCATCTGGAAACAAAGACAGATGGGATTAATGTGTATATCAGGAACATTTTGGAAAAGAAATATGGATATATGACATTACTAAAATATAACCAAGCAATTGAGAGTTCTTGGGTTAATGGGATATAAATAAATGCATCTACAAGTTGATGGTTTATAAAAATTTAGTTCTGGATGATACTTAAACGATGAACAATGTTGGCAATATACAAAGAATGTGACTTGTTTTTTGGGGGGAAAACATGTGGTTTAAAATTGGTTGGCTAAGTTTTAAAGATGGAGATGTTTCGCAGAACTCTTATGATTATTTATATGAGTGGTGGACTATTCCATGGCGAAGCATTTTCCAGTTTATTGAAAGTTGGATTTTGTAAAATAATGGTTTAATATAACCACAGTAGAAAATAATATACAGATTTGGGACATTTTGTAAACTTTCAAATAATGAGAAGATTCATAAAATTCATTTTATTTATTTCATGGAAAATATTTGGGTTGCAAGTGGAGAAGCATGGTATGGTATAAAAATAAAGAGGGAGTATCCAGGAAAAAGATGTTCAAGTGAACTTTGTGCTGTGAAAAGAATGTCGAGTTAATGGAAGTGTTTTGTTCGATTAATTTTGTTCAATTTGTGTTCAAATGACCATCGATGTTGGGGGCAAAGTTATGGGTGAATTTGGTGAGTGGTTGTGGGCAAACGAAGATTAATTTAGATTTATCATAGTTAAGTTCGAGGAAGTTGATTTGAAGCCAGAATTTCATTTGGATGCCAGAAAGGAGAAAGGAGATGCTGAAAGCCAGAAAGGAGATGCTGTTGTCTACTCTGAATGACAGGTGGCGGTATCCAGGGCGCTGAGGAGTTTGTTCACGTTGTAAAGTTTGTTTATTTATTTGTTTATTTAGTTTGTTTATTGTAGAGAAGAGTGCTTTTGGGATTCCGGAGCCAGAGTGGATAATTTGAGGGTAGTAGGTGGAGTAGAGGACATCTTTGCAGTGCTGTAGGTGGTCCTTGTGGGCTTGGGAGTGAACTGATTTGGGTTTAATAGGCACAAGCTGGTCTAAACAGGGTGAGGAGGATGGTGTGATTGATGATGTCAAAGGAGGCGTTGAGGTGAGGAGGATGAAAATGTTGAGGTTGCCGGCATCAGAGGAGAGAAAAGGTCGCTGGTGATTTTGAGGAGAGCAGTTTCAGTACTGTGTCTGGAGCAGAATCCGGATTGGGATGTTTCATACAGGTTATTGGCAGAGTGGTGATGTTTGAGTTGAGTGGCCACAGCACGTTCCAAAACTTTTGACAGAAAGGGTAGGTTGGAGATGAGTCTGAAGTTATTTAGGGTGTCAGGGTTTAGTCCAGGGTTTTTCCAGAATGGGGGTGAAGTTTCACGAGTTTTTGGGGAAATCGGTATGTGAAGCTGGATTAAGTTGGAACTGCTTGATGAGCCATGGAGATGGATTGGGTTTTGTTGTTGGTTGTCTGGGAGTTCGGTTGTTGCATTGCCAAAGGTTTCTGTGTGGTGGACACACTCGTTGGCTGTTGTCTTGTGTGACGTGGATGGAGATGTATGTGGCTGCGTGTGGCTGCCTGGAATCGGGAAGGCGGCTACAGTGGTTGATATTGGTTGTGGATTGTCCGGGGTGCTTCGATTTGCATAGGGGGTGAAGATTGGGATATTACATTATTTTAAGTAAGTATTGGTATGAGTAATTACATAAGTAATTATGAGTTATTATGAGTATTAGTTATGAGTAAGTGATTATTTTAGTAAAGTTACATGTTTCGCTGTGTTGTGGATCTGGGGACAAGCTAGTTTGATGGGTACCCTGGGGTCTTCGGCGTGTCTATGTGTTTGGCTGTCTGTCACACCGGATCTGTCTGTCTGTCTCTTGAATGGGTTTTCATGAGACGAATTTCAGACATAACAGTGAGAATCTATTTTGAGCGAATCACAGTGGGTGAGGAAAACATTGTGTGTGACCAGACACCAGAACTGACCAGAATTGAAATTGGAAGTAGACCAGGTTATTTCTATTATTTGTTTATTCGTGAAAATAAATAAATAATAGGGGGAGGTTAATGGAGGTTAATGGTGGTTTGTTTGTGTTAATGGAGGTTAATGGTGGTTTGTTTGTGTTAATGGAGGTTAATGGTGGTTTGTTTGTGTTAATTCTAGTTGAAACTCTCGCTGAAGTAATTTTCGTTTATTTTTATTATTTTATTGATTTTTTTAATGATTTTGATTGATTTTTTGATTTGATTTGAGAGTTGAGATGATTGATTTTTTATTAATTTTATAATTTTATTTTTATTGATGTTGGAAACAGGTAATGGGATGCTGAGAGAAGGATTGAATTTAATTTGAATTGGACTGGATTAAATGGGATTGAATTTAAAAAATTGAATATTGGATAAAATTGGATCCACTTGAAAAAAAGTGGATTAGGAAATTGGAGAAAAGGTGTTCTATGAAACTATGAATTGAATGAATTGAATCTATGAATTGGAGACCTGTAGACCAGGCGCTCCCAGGAGACTTGTGGACCAGGTGTTCCACCAGAGGAAAAAGACCAGGTGTTCGTGGAGCACTTCACCTGCAAGAACGCCTTGGAACCAAGGTGGAAGGGACCAGTCCAGGTGTTGCTGACTACACCAACGGCAGTCTTTTGCGAGGGCAAGACTTCGTGGATCCACGCCACGCACTGTAAGTTGGCCATACAAGCACCAGACACTACACCACAGCAACCACAATAAGGATGGGCCTAATCATAGGTACAATACTATTGATAGCGACAGCAGCTAGGGGAAACTCCGATTCCAATAGATGCGAAAACGAAACCCGACACCTCACCGTAACATGGGGACAAAGAGTATCACTACCATGTTTCGAACAGAAAGCCCTGCACACAAATTGGGTGAACATAAATTGGCTAGCACTGTCGGCAGGGCCTGGACGCGTTGGCATGGTACTACAAAAGCAACGAGAGTTCCGGGAAGACGGGCAAGCTAGCATTAAGACCTTGGCCCAACCAGGATACCAATGGGGAACCCCTGATTTTAAGCTACAAACACGCACGCGCCTAGAGAAAGGCATGACTATGCAGGTCCGGTGCAGCGTCTGGACCCCTGGCGCGGCCGGTGGCGAAAAGAACTACATACCATGCATCGAATACATACTCACGCCGCAACCCCAGGATAAGGCCCCAAAGAGGGGGGAAAACACATATTGGAAAGTGGCCAGGGAGGTGGCAACAATTCAAAATAGGACACACTGCTGGTCGTGCATGCACTTTCCCCAAGCAGGCACCACAGGAATACACATGATAGTGCTACCTCTGTCCCTCAATGACCTCTGCTCACAACCTATCGATTCCCCATGTTTAGTCACCACGCTGGAAAGAGAAGGGGTTGACAACGGCAAGAGTTGCAATCGACAATTTAATTATCGCCCGTCAATGATTGCCCATGTGGCCGAGAGGCCTGCCCCCGTCTGGGTCAAACCACAGAAAGGGAGGGTCTGCCTCCAGGGTTCCGGCCACTTGCGTATGGGAGAATCAGAATGCGCCTACACTCTCCCCGGGAAGCTGGGACAAGGGAGCTCGGGGATTACATTACGAATAGTACTGCAAGATAAACACAACCACAACATAACGGCTATAACATTCTCTAGGGGGGTTAGTAGGATTAATGGGGTGGTAAGGGGACTCCAGTGCTTATCCACCCACCTGGTCCCACCCCATGGGACAATGTTTATATGCGGCGACAAGGCTTACCCCTATTTACCAAATAATTGGGGGGGCACATGTTATCTGGATTCAGTCCTTCCTGACGTTGAGATACTGGATGAGCTAGACCCAAAGTCCTTGGACAGGCGTTATAAGAGGTCAGTCATGAACGAAGATGGAACCACTAAACTACACGGGAGCCTATGGGAAAAGGTGTTTGGTTTCTTCTTCCCAGGAGCGGGCACAGTCATGGATAGTTTCCGGATAGATAAATTGGCTTTGGCCCTAGAAAAGGTGGCAAACGACACCGCTACGGCTCATGACATACTATTGGACACGGTAATTCACATGCGTACAATGGTGATGCAGAATCGGGTGGCTTTGGACATGCTCCTGGCAGAGAAAGGAGGGGTATGCGGAATTAAGGGAAACTAGCCACACCCTGACGATCGATCGGATCGCGCGCGAAAATTCTTATAAATTTAGCTGGCTCACTGACTGGTTCCAGGGATGGACGGGCACCATAGTGAAGTGGTTATTGACCGCACTGGCTGTGATAATCGGGGTAGTAATTTGGGGGGCACTAATGAAATCTCTAGTCCTCCTCTGTATGAGAAAGTATTTTACAGGATGGAAAGTGAAGAAGCCGCCGACAACGACTATGGCTCTGACCACAGAGGCCGTCGACCTGAACGGGTCCTTCAACAAGGCAGTTGCGACCGGCGCTCCAGAAAATTGTATTGAATTTTGTGACGACTGTGATACTTGTGCGGATCCCATGTGGGAACTGGCTGCTGCCTGTAACGGTGTATGTGATGACTGTGATACTTGTGCTATAAACCCCTTGCGTGTACTGGCTAACGCTGCTTATGTATTACAAGCTGACAGCTGCACGCCCCCTTCCGACCCAACTATGGATCTGATTGCGACACTGGGTCTGGCGGTCGAGGGACCCGACGTGGATATCCTAGACCCGCAAGCCGACCAGGCGCCCAAGGGAGACTTTGACATAAAGGAAGTTCCTCTCTTTGCTTCATATGTATTAAGTTCAAATGCTTCAAGTGAATCGGATTTTTACGCTCTGTACCCTGACCAGGAAATTGAGACACAAGATACTGACAATATTATGTATTCCCCAGAACAGCAGCACGTGAGGGACCTCATGGGCATGATCGTTGATTAACTTCGAAGATCTGCAAGGACTGGGTCTGCAAAGGGTGGGGGGAGCAAGTTCCGCAGGGGAGGTGGTGGCCCTCTGGCGGAGCAGAACCTCATCTGGACCAGACACCTTCGTTGTGGATCCGAAACGTTAATGGACTTTCATGTTCTGAGCCCTCAGGCTCCGAGCACGCACCACACGACACGTTCACCAAATGCACGGGCGAGGCGCTTTGGGCGCACGATATGCCCTTGGGAGATACCCGCATTACACAATTATTTTTCAATAAAGCCCGATGTGGCACGTTGTCTCTTAAGATACTTTGTCTCGACGAGACAAGAGGAAGGAATGTCAAGTTGTAGATTTGTTATTGCCTAAAGTTCAGTTATAGACGTTGGTTGCTAATGTGTTATGATTTAAATGTTGTTTAAAAATGCTATTTTCATAAAGTTAATAAAGGGTTTTTGCTTCGTTTTAGTTTTGGATGAGGAAAGGCTCGCTGAGGTCATGCTGGACAATTGTATACGTGTGCTTTTTTCGAGGCTAGATAAGGCCGGTCGTGAAACCACGCCCACATGCGCGTGATTTTGTGTAACGCGAGTAGAATGTTTAGAGTGCAGACATAAACCTATCGTTAACCATATATATTTTGTATTAATCACAGCGACGCATGACTCTGTATAAACATGCTTTGAATTACTCATGTAAACAAACCCATAAAATATATGGGTTTGTTTGGCCAAGCATACACTCTTCTCTTTGTGAGTTACATTTCTGTTTTCTCGGAGCCCAGAGAAACATTTGGTCCGAATGATAAGGAAGGGCTGACTCCCCCGAACAGCGGATAACGGTGGGAGGGACTCTCGCCAGTCGCTTTGTTCTCTCGGAGATTTTCTGATAATCGTATTCATATATAAGTGAATGAGAATCAATGTGTTTCCAGGAAGGCTTGACGTGGCATGAGACTGGCTCTTGCTGTAGATGTCTTGGCTTCTTCCGGATCTGTATAAGTTGGTTCTTAATAAAAAGCTGCGTCATTTTTCAGGCTATTTGTGGACTTCTTTTCCAAACGAAGAGCTGCTTCTTCACACACATACAGATCACACTTGTACAAACATTACAATTTCAGGCGAGGACTTTCCTGTGACTATGTGTGGTGTAGATGCAGGCCTCACTGCGGCCCATTTTCGATGCAGCAGAGAGACGATGAGAGCCAACTATGAAGTGAGGCAAAGATGAGACAAGCCAGCCATGAGGTGCATCAGTGAAGATGAGCACCTCAGGTGTGCACCCTGAATCTGCTAACACGGCCCTCCATCCTTGCCACCGCAATTGTTCTCTATGCCAGGAACTCTGGTGTCTGCGATCTCTCGCCCCCTCCTCATCCTTCTCTGGTCTTTCTTCTGCACACAAGGACTCTCCAGGCTTTCTCAACAATCAAGGCCCTCTTCCCGGTCTCGGTCCTCTCTGCTTCTTCTTCACACTCCAGTTCTTCTCTTCTCCATATCTGGGTCTTCTGGGAGGAGTGCTCTTCGAGGCTGTCCCACCCATGGGGCGGCTCCAATAAAAATAAATGTCTATCTCTGATTGCAGGCCCGACAGCGCATTATGCCATCATGGCCGGCACACATTGGCCAGACAGAGAGTGATGGCCTTTTCTCACATTATGTGCCTTGTGTGCCTTTTGTGATGGGAAGTCCTCATCTGGCCCTGTCAACAGAGAAGAGGTGTTTATTCATACAATACTCAATCAAGGGTAGACATACAAAATTGAACTCAAATTCATACAAAACTCAATTAAATCAAGGACATAGTGATGCTTTAAATTATTTATCAAGAACATTGTGATGTTTTGGATTTCTCAAGGATATAGTGATGTTTTTAATTATTTATCGAAGACATTGTGATGTTTTGGATTTATCAAGGACATAGTGATGTTTTAAATGATTTGTCAAGAACATTGTGATGTTTTGGATTTCTCAAGATAGTGATGTTTTTAATGATTTATCAAGAACATTGTGATGTTTTGGATTTCTCAAGGACATAGTGGTGTTTTTAATTATTTATCAAGAACTTGTGATGTTTTGGATTTCTCAAGGACAGAGTGATGTTTTTAATTATTTATCAAGAACTTGTGATGTTTTGGATTTCTCAAGGACATAGTGATGTTTTTAATTATTTATCAAGAACTTGTGATGTTTTAAATTATTTATCAAGAACATTGTGATGTTTTGGATTTCTCAAGGACATAGTGATGTTTTTAATTATTTATCGAAGACATTGTGATGTTTTGGATTTATCAAGGACATTGTGATGTTTTTAATTATTTATCAAGAACTTGTGATGTTTTGAATTTCTCAAGGACATAGTGATGTTTTTAATTATTTATCAAGAACTTGTGATGTTTTAAATTAATTTATCAAGAGCATTGTGATGTTTTGGATTTCTCAAGGATATAGTGATGTTTTTAATTATTTATCAAGAACATTGTGATGTTTTGGATTTCTCAAGGACATAGTGATGTTTTTAATTATTTATCAAGGCGACAAAAGGGTTGGCGACAAGGCGGCAAAAAGGGTTGGCGGCAGGAATGGCATCCGGCTGTAAAACATTGCTTCAAAAAGGGGACCAAAAAAAACAACAACAACCACGGTCCCCGAAAAAGGCCAACCCCCGCTTTGCGGGGAAAAATGGCCTCTAAAGGTGTTTTATTTCATTTTTTATAGTGATGTTTTTAATTATTTATCAAGAACTTGTGATGTTTTGGATTTCCCAAGTATATAGTGATGTTTTTAATTATCTCTCAAGAACATTGTGATGTTTTTAATTATTTATCAAGAACATAGTGATGTTTTTAATTATTTATCAATAACTTGTGATGTTTTGGATTTCCCAAGTATATAGTGATGTTTTTAATTATCTCTCAAGAACATTGTGATGTTTTTAATTATTTATCAAGAACTTGTGAAGTTTTGGATTTCTCAAGGACATAGTTATGTTTTAAATTATCTCTCAAGGACATGGGCAAGGACTTTTTTGAAAAGATTATATTGTGAGCATTGTTATTGGAAACAATTCACGCTTTGTTTGACTTGTTAAGGTAAATGTTCTTTGAGGCTGTATTTTCTATGGAGCTATATATCAAATGAAGCAGTTTTCTGGGGGAAAAAAGACTTTTCTTTTTTAATCTCATGAACAATCTTCACAGAGGAACACAAGAAGATTATCGCGAAGTCCCCCTGCACAACTTTCTCTCACAGCTTCGCCATGAGGGCTGGCTTGCCGGGACGTGTGATGGGTCGCCAAACGCTTCTTGGTGACAAAAATTTCAAGTGCACCGATTGTTCTTATAGTACACGGTATAAAAGCATATTTGTCATACACAAAACGATTCACACCAAAGAGGAGCCAAAGTGTTGTGTGTGCTGTAAGGAATTCAATCGCTCGACAAACCGTCGGAGACACATCAAATGTCACACGGGGGAGTGACCTTACCCGTGCACTGTATGTGGAAAAGGATTCAGCCGTTCATCGTCCCGTCAGATTCACATGCGGTCACACAGGGGAACGTCCATACACCTGCAAGTTTTGTGCAAAGTCATTCATGGATCTATCTGGTGTGCTACAGCACACCTGTATCCACACGGGGGTGTACCCACACTTGTGCACCGTGTGTGGTAAGGGATTCGTTCAGTTAGGAAACTATGAGACACACATGCGGATTCATATGGGTGAGCGCCCATGCCCGCGTACATCAAGCAATTTGCAGAGTAATATCGCTAAATATTCGTCTTATGGAGGGGAGGAGGGGGTTTGCAATGGGGAGAGTTTAATTTGAACCATTTATAACCACTGTAACAGGGCCATTTAATAAACTAGCACACCCGCCCACCAAGGGAGCGGCAGGAAGGGTCATTCTATGGTGGGGTCTCAAGAACATTGGGTGTGTGTTAATTTACCAAGTTTATTGTGCAGAGATCGCCAAGTGGTTCAAGCATTCGAGCAAGCACTCCATTCAAAACCGTTAAGGAACGGCTGGCTTGGCAAGCGCTAGCTAGCTTCTTGGTAAACGAGCTCAACCCGGGCTTCCTCCCTTTCAGTTTCATGTTACATAGCAGGAACGAGTTTCAAAAGTTCGCTACAAAAACCGCTACGGTAGCGGCAGGAAGGGTCATGTTATTAACCCAACACATGTGGGGTATATAGAGTACAGTAGATCTTCGCTCAGTTCTGTAAGTAAAACTTACCTCACGGATGTCGGGATTCCACCAGATTCTTTTTCATTTAGTGTTATAAAGAGCATTAGTGACTGTTTAAAAAGCTAATCATACGTGTTTGTGGTTTATAATATTTTTACCTCTGGTAGTGGCCGTTGGGCCGTTGCTCCCACGAAAACGCCATGATAAGCTATTTATAAACATGGACTCCACGTTTGTTCAAGGAGGAAAAACACCTTGGGGAGGTGAGATATTAATGGTAGTAATATTGTTTTGTAATAACTTTATGCTATTATCGTTAGTTTTGTTAATCGAAGTGGCCTTGGAAAAACGCCATGATAAAGCTAACTTAACATTGATATTGCCGCGCGATTCCCCTCTTGGTTAAGACCAGGGGATCGCGGATGGACTCGAGTTTAATGAAGGCATTTCCAATCCAATGGCGGTTGATACACAAGACGGAATGAACTATGCCGACTTACCTTCATGGCCGCAGGCGTCTTCAACCTGAAATCAATAAATCAAACCAAAACGGGGTTTTGAATAGAAAGGGAAGATAATACAAGGGTTTATTCAAAATAAATATCGGGACAGGGAAACGCGACAATAAAAACTAAATCCTAAATCGGGTTCCTGCGCACCTCACTTCACATACAAGCATAGGGGAATGAATTAAGCAAAGAAACCGTTGTGTGCGCGTTTTTGGATGCGAGCTTATCTGTCTCTGGATGTGTAACGTCCGTCATCCAACGCGGCTCCGGTTGGTGCAAAGAAAGGCCTCGATGCGCCCCCGTTCGCGCGCTGCTAGGCCCACGTCCGCCGGTGCGCGTCAGGCCGTGCGAGTGGGCATGCAACTCGCCTCTGCAGCCGTGCAACGTCCTCCTTGGGTTCGGCACGGCCCTCCGATGCACCCAACGTTCGTGGCGAGCGAGTCGCAGATGAAGGGACCAAACGAGCAGGGCGAGGGCGGAAGGAAGGTCTGAGAAGGCCGAAGCCAAAGCGAGAAGGCCAAGGGAAGAAGAGAAGATGGGAGCAAATGTCGATCTCCGACCATTTGCTTTCACATCCAGCACAAGAGAGAGAAAATTTCGGCTTGTCTTCACTTTTATCAAAACCCTTCGGCCAATCAGCTTGCTCCTCCTGGTGGTGGGCATGGCCTCAGCCTGCCTGATCGATGTTCGATCGCCATGGTGGCGTACTGCGTGACCGCTGCCTGCTTGTCTTTCCGGTCAGTTTTATCGTAAGGGAGGGAATTTAATTAATGTGGTGCACTAAGGGCCTATCTAAGTAGGCGAGATAGGGGGCACCTCCGGGACACAAAGGTGATCCCGGGGGAGGAGGCCGTTTCACAGCACCACTTGGTTGTCTGCGACGTAAGGGTGAAAGGTGCGAGGAGAGCTCGGCGGGTGAAGTACCAACCGAGAATGAAGGTGTGGAGGTTGAAAGAGGTGACAGTGAGGGAGGCATTAAAAGAGAGGCTGAGTATGGTGGAGGATGATGTGGTTGAGCTTGAAAGTGGTTGGATGTCAATTAAAGATATTCTGTTGGGAGCCGTTGGTGAGGTATGTGGATGGACAAAAGGACCACCGAGGCACTCGGAAACATGGTGGTGGGATGATGAAGTTGGAAAGAGGATTGACGAGAAGAGGAAGAAGTTCAAGGAGTGGCAGAAGGCGAAGGGTACGGGAGCAGAAACAGCAGAGCATGAAAGTTATAAGGCAACCAGGAAGGCTGCAAAGAAAGAGGTAGCAAAGGCACAGGAGGCATGTAGGAAAATGTTCGGAAAACGCTTGGATTCGGAAGAGGGTCAGAAAGCAGTATTCAGGATTGCAAAGCAGATAGCGAAAGAGAGGTGTGATGTGATGGGGGTGAGTTGCTTGAAGGATGAAGTGGGACAAATCGTTGTCGACCCAGATGGAATTAAAGGAAGATGGAAAAGATATATGGAAATGCTGCTGAATACAGAGAATGAATGGGATGGCAACATAGAGAGTAACCCAGTTTTAGGACCGGCAGAGAAGATAACTGAGAAGGAAGTTGAGGAAGCGATAAAAGCAATGAAGGGTAGAAAAGCGGGAGGGCCGACGGGAGTTGTGGGAGATATGTTGAAGGCAGCAGGAAGTTGGCGTGTGAAGAGAATGACAGAGATCTGTAATCTGGTGGTGAAAGAAGGCTACATTCCAGTGGAATGGGAACTGAGTACCCTCGTCCCTCTATACAAGGGGAAAGGTGACCCTCTGGAGTGTGGCTCGTACCGAGCGATAAAGTTATTGGAGCATGGAATGAAGGTATTGGAAAGGGTGTTGGAGAGGAGGATAAAGAAGAAAATGAAGATCGACGAAATGCAGTTTGGATTCATGCCAGGAAGAGGAACGACAGACGCGCTTTTCATTGTGAGGCAGTTGCAGGAGAAGTACATGGAGAAGAGGAAGAAGTTGTTTCTTGGGTTTGTTGATCTGGAGAAAGCATTCGATCGGGTTCCATGCAAAGTATTGACATGGGCATTGAGGAAGTTAGGAGTGGAGGAATGGTTGATCAGAGTAGTGATGGCAATGTACAAAAGAGCGCGCACAGCTGTAAGGACGAAGGACGGGAACAGTGGTGAGTTTGAGGTGAAGGTGGGAGTGCATCAGGGGTCGGTACTAAGTCCACTATTATTTGTAGCTGTGATGGAGGTGCTGCCTTGGAATGTAAAGGAGGGTTTACCATGGGAATTGTTGTATGCAGATGATCTGGTGTTGATTGCGGAAAGTATGGATGGACTGAAGGAAAAGATGAACACGTGGAAGGAATGTATGGAGACAAAAGGTCTGAAGGTGAATATCGGAAAGATGAAGGTGATGGACGAAGGTAAACTGTACATACCTTATTACATAAGAATGGAAGATGCTCACAATTCACAAAAGTGACAAGACAAATAGTTGGCGCTGTGAAATGCTGATGGCGCTTGCTGGATAAATTTGAGAGAAGTGCGTGACGCCATTCAACAAATGGCAATCGGGACGCGCAGTGAAACTTGTTTCGTATTTTACACAGTGAATAAATGAGTGGAAATCTTAATGAAATAAGGTTAATGTATATTATACCATTTGCATAAAAAATGAAATGTAAGCTGCTGCAGTCTTATTTCGTAACTTAATCCCAGGCCTTTACAGCGAGAGGTCGAGCAATTATCGACTCTGCCAAAAGATCTCATGAACAATATGGCAGCATGGTGCCCCAAGAATCGTGGGGCCCCTGGGCAACTTGGGGCCCCTGGGCAACTGCTCAGTGTGCCCATGCCTTAAGACGGCCCTGCACAGCTGTAAGGACGAAGGACGGGAACAGTGGTGAGTTTGAGGTGAAGGTGGGAGTGCATCAGGTGTCGGTACTAAGTCCACTACTATTTGTAGCTGTGATGGAGGTGCTGGCTCGGAAAATAAAGGAAGGTTTACCGTGGGAGTTGTTGTATGCATATGATCTGGTGTTGATTGCAGAAAGTATGGATGGACTGAAGGAAAAGATGAACAAGTGGAAGGAATGTATACACAAATGTATACACAAAAGGTCTGAAGGTGAATATCAGAAAAACGAAAGTGATGGCAAGTGGTAAACCATGTTGTGAGGTGGAAAGAACTGGGAAGTGGCCCTGTGCTGTGTGTAGGAAGGGTGTCGGAGTGAACTCCATTCAGTGTACAATGTGTGCTGAGTGGGTTCATCAAAAATGTAGTGGTCTGAGAGGGTCATTAACCAGTGTGGCAGCTACATTCAAATGTAAGGTGTGCACAGGGGGAGCTGCAGATGGAGGAAATGTTGAGTTGGATCTTGGAGACGGCGTGAAGCTGGAAGGTGTGAAAACATTTTGCTACCTCGGAGACATGCTGAATGGAGAAGGTGGATCAGACTTGGCAACGGTTGCTCGAGTGAGATGTGCATGGAAGAAGTTTCGGGAATTGAGTGGCGTGCTGATGATGAGGGGAGTGTCGTTGAAGCTGAAGGAAAAGGTGTATGCTGCATGTGTGAGAAGTGTTATGATTTATGGGAGCGAGACATGGGTAATGAACGTAGAGCGGCAACGAAGGTTGGAAAGGGTGGAAATGCGAATGGTTCGACGGATGTGCAGAGTATCGTTGAGAGAGAGGAAGACAAATGATGAATTGCGAAAGATGATGGGAATAGAGCCTGTGATTGATGCTGTGAAGAGGAACATGTTGAGATGGTTTGGTCATGTGTTGAGGAAGGATGAAAGTGACTGGTTGAGAAGAGTGATGGAAATGAATGTAGAAGGAAGTAGAAGATGGGGAAGACCGAGAAAGACTTGGCTAAAGATGGTTGAAGAAGAAATGCGGGCAAGGGGGTTAACAAGGAGAGATGCAGAAAATAGGGCAAAATGGAGAAGATTGTCATGGGGACCGCAAGGCTAACCCCCGCTCTAGCAGGGAAAATGGCCTTTAAAATGCATGTTGTACTAAGGGCCTATCTAAGTGTCTATGGGAGTGTGTTGCCATAAGGGACACTGGGATGCACAGAGGGAACGACACACAATGGAGTTAGCATATTCCCTAATTCTAGTTACCAAGCCCCGCCCCATCATGGCGGGGACACAGATACGCACTTATTCCGACATACGGGCTAAATACAGAACTTATTACAGGTGAGGTTCCCTATCACGACAGCCGGACACCTACCTATGCAGATCTACCTGGATCTAGATATTCCTCTACCACAAATTCATAACAATATACACCTCAACATGCAGCCCCATTGACGGCAATGGTGGGGAAAACCCCCTTGGGGAGGGGGAAAATGAATGCGCTACAGCCTTCATTGTGTAACCCTTCGTCATCCTGTCAAGTTTGTTTGAGATTTGATAAGTAACGACAGAATGTATTTGGGTCAAAAATTCATCAGACAGACAGACACCAAATGGTGTATTTTAGTATGATGATGATAACCCTGGAAATTATTTTTCACATTGGAGTTGATGTTGTGAATGGAGATATTTTCTAATTGCAAGGGAAGTGAAGATATTTGCACAACTTCTCCAAATTATTTTTATTTATTGAAAGTTTTTTTTTTACCTTGACTTGTTTACTATCATCTCACTCTATATTTACACCTTATTGAACCTTAATCGACCGTCGCAGGAGCTGAGTTTGTGTTAGTGATAGTATGCAGGTTAGTTTTATCGGATGCATCTTTGCCACGACAACATTTCAGTATCGACTCGTATTGTGACAGATTTTCATTTTCCATCAGATACTCGCCCAAGTAACAGAGATGCTGAATGATAACTAGGACTTGGATAATGAATTGGTAACGGACACATAATGGGCAACCCTTGAAATATTGTCATCTTCAGTAAGATTATTTTTGCCCAATAGTTCTTCAATTTGGAGCAAACGGGTCCATTTAAACCTTCACAAACCTTCCCTGGTCGACCACACAAGAAGTTGGGATTTCTTGGGGTCAATAAAGTAATCAATGATTCATGGATGTTGGGTCCATCCCATCTATGGTGTTTTTTTTGGAAATCTTGACTTTTTGTTTTATCATGTTTCACTTGTTACCTTCATTTTAACAGATGGTGTTTTGTGGTTCATATTAAAAACCAGTACTAAATCAAACCCATGGAATGTGTGAAAATTTGAAATGTTTTTTTTTTTTCGTACCTGGAGAGATATAGATGTGGAACAAAAAACAAGTTTTGAAGCCTTTGTATAAATCCGCTGACATGTTTTAAATCTTTCACAACAGCAGAAGACAGGAATTGTGAGGATTCGAGGGGATTTCACAAGGTTCTGTGAATGGGAAACAATACTGTAGTGCAAAACATGCTGACATTTTCACTTTCATTTAATTATTTGGAGATTCACTCGGAGATAGAGAAAGTTAACAAATCAAATTACATTATCCCATCCCCTTGGCTATTTTCACTAAAATAATCTATATATCTATACAAGCGAGATACCCATACTGTGCACGGGTGGGAGGCCAAAAGAAAAGAGACAATGCGTAAACGGTGAATGCTAAACCATGAACCGATAAATTCCACATTCCTGTGTCACCTTCAGTCGAACATCAGGCATGGACAGCCGGTTCGTGAAGGACTTGGGCAAAATTTTTTTTTACTGCAGCTGAATGTTTCTACATGCGGTCGCAGTGGTTTATAGAAACTCATAAGGTTTTGTGGACACCATCAATACACTTCAATGTGAGCTCAGTTTGTCACACGGTGGCACACAAGTTATTGCCATGTTCGGCTCAGCACATTTGCGTCCACAAGTGCGCGTGCAGTTGTGATCTGAGAATGAAGATCCTGCAGGTTTGCCATCTTGGTGTTGCAGCCATCTTTGACAAATCCCCACAAATAAAAATCAAGAGGGTTTTGTCTGGTGGTCATGAGGGCTAGGAGGTTGGTCCGTCTCGGCCAATCCAGGGACCTTAAAATTTTTCATTCAGGACGGCTTGACCAATGAAGGCCCAATGAGGAGGAGCGCCGTCCTGTTGAAAAATGATATATCGGGTTGCAGGTCTTCAATCTGTGGGAAGGTGAATCCTTCCAACATATTCATGTAAATTGTTGAGGTCACTGTATCCTCTGCAAAGAAAAACGAACCCACCAAGCAGGCATGGAGAAGGCCACACCACACATCGACCTTTGGACTGTCACGTTTGTGTTCAATAACCATGCGGGGGTTTTCAGAGGTCCAGATCCTCACATTGTGCCCGTTGACCTTCCCCGATACATGAAAGCAAGCTTCGTCTGTGAACATGACCTTTTTCAGGTAATCTTCGTCATTCTCAATGCGACTGGGGATTTCCAAAGGAAAACGTCTTGCATTTGGGTCCGTCATTTGATTTGAGTTCCTGCTGAATCTGCACCTTGTTGGAATAAAGCTTCAGTATTTTATGCAAAATTCTGTGTACAGTGGTGTTTGTAGTCCCAGTTCTCTGTGCGTCAGATTCATTTTTCTGGGACTTTGTTGAAATGATTCCCACACTCATTCAAAATACTAGCGTGACTCGGCGTGCTCCGTGCGCCTCACCACACGTCGTTTCAGAGGGGTAGGCATCTTTGACCATTTCGGTGTCTTTTGGGTCTTCATGGTGTTTTGGATCTTCAGGGCCATTTTCGTCTTCAGGATCCTCTGGGCCTTTAAGGGTATTTTGGGTCTTTGAGGTGTTTTGGGTCTTCAGGGTCTTTGGTGTCTTCAGAGGCTTTTGGGTCTTGAGGATCTTCGGTGTATTTTGGGTCTTCGGGGTGTTTGTTTTGGGTCTTCGGGTATTCAGGGTCTTTTTGAGCATCAGGGCCTTTGAAGGGTATTTTGGATCTTTGGGGTGTTTTGGGTTTTCAGGGGTCTTGGTGGTCTGAAGGGTCTTGGGGGGGGGGGGGGGGAATTAAAGGGTCAGAAAAGGTCTGAGGGGTCTCAGCAGTCTTAACACAATTAAGAAAGTGGTAATTTTATTTGAAGAAGAAGAAGACGTTTTCGTGGCATAAAAACATAGCGACATAACCATATACGTTTGCTCTATTAAGATGCTGCTCCTGCAGCTACTTGGTCGACCGACCTGTACTTTTCTTTTTCTGACAACTTCCAGTCTCGTTAAACGTCTTGTACCACTCTCTGATGCCAGTCCGCGACGGCAGATTCCTTCCATACCTTGCCGTGTTGCATCTCATCTCGATGAACCAATTCACCACACTGAGCTTTTTTCCTGTGGAGTCGCAATTTTCTTACACATTAAACCACATCTTACACATGGAATCTCCTGCGATGAAGCTAACTCCAAGGGCCTTTCACTCACTCACCGCAGGCAGGTTGGTGGTCTTTCCGTCTTCTACCGACTCCTCTCTGGCCTTGCCCCCCCCCCCCCCAGCTCTCTCTGGGCTCTGTCCCCCAAATATTCCTACAGGTCGCACAAGATCTGCCTGCAACCCTCTTATGGTTAAACTGCCAAAATCTAGGCTCTCTGCTCACCTTCACTCTTTCATGCCTCTTTTGTCCCGCCTCTGGAACAAACTCTCCCACTCTCTTCAATCCCACTCATCCCTCCAGGTCTTTAAAACAGCTGTTCACCACCATCTCTTATCTTCCCCCATCCAAAACCTTGATCTTTTCTACCCCCGCTAATTCACCTCAGATCCACTTTTTTGAAATACTAACTTCTTTCCTGGAAGGGTATTTTGGGTCTTTGGGGTGTTTTTTGGGTATTTTTGGGGGATTTTGGGTCCCCCCTTCCCACACCTCCACCCCCCAAGCCCGCTCCCTCCCACAGATCTCCCGATGTCCCTGCTCTCAAATGTTGTGTTGTGTGCTTTCCTCTCTCTCCCCATCTTGTCTTCTGCTCCCTCTTTTTGTATGTTTTGTCTGTCTGGTTGATTTGTTTGTGAAATAAATGTTAGCTCTTTCACGAGCCTCGATTCAGTATACAAAAAAAATAATTAAAAAAATCAAAAAAAAATCACCAGACCTGAAAATAAAGAAAACATTATTCTTAAATCAAGAAAATAATTAAAGATTTCCTGTATCATATAAACCAAGGGGTATCATTGTATCATTTGTATCATTTGTGGTTCAAAATATGTACCCTGTACATAAATGGCGAATTCGACCTAAAAACGCATATAAATGGCAGAGGGCAGCGAGACCTAAAAACAACATCAAGCGGTCAGTTCCAACCACAATGGCGCTGCCGGAAGAGGAAGTGTTAAATATCGTTTTTATACCAACAGAGCAGTTTTTTTTGAGATTAGGTAGATATCCAATGATTAGGATCACATGTGAACAAGGATAATATAAAATGTGAAAAACTCGGTTTAAAAAGAGAAATAAAATATTTAATCAAAAGTGTGTTCGTTAATATTAATAATAATTTTTGGTTGTTTTGAATCTCTCAGCGCGGGTGTCGTGTCGGGTACGTACAGCTTCCGGTCGGACAATGGACACGAGGAGAGCTCGGTGCGGTCTCGGTCGGGTCCGGGCCTGGCTGGAGAACCAGGGTCTCCCAGAGGAGTCTCTCCGAGCCTCCGTTATGGGTCTGGGGATCGAGATCTTCGGAGCTCTCTGTGCCCGAGCCGAGCCCGCTCCGGTGAGGGATCGATTCCGTGCATTGTCCGCACGAATGTTCACCTTCACCATGTTCGCGGAGCTCTGTCGGTACATGGAGTCGTTCCGTGCGAGGCGAAGATCGGAACGGACCGTCGTGTCCAGACGTGGAAAATATGTCGAGGAGACGGGAGGACCTGATGAAGTCTTGTGGATCGAAGATGAAGATGAAGATTTGTGGATCGAAGATGAAGATGAAGACTCTGTTGGTGCTGAAGATGGAAGAGTCTCGGAGGATGGTGAGTGATGTTAGTAATTGTGGGAGGTTCGTGATAAACCTGATTTAGATCACGTGATATAAAATTCATGCTGCGGTCTCAACTCTTCGCCGGTGAAATCTTTACCAAATTTAGTTCCATCTACATATTACCACCTCTTTAATGAAGATAGATCATGTTTAACCGGAACGATACTGCGGAGCAGTCCGACGAATTACCCAAGCCAAATGTAAGTGAATTTACCCAAATGTAAGTCGTACTACGTAAAGGAAGGTTGGCCCACAGGTGGGCAATGGGCAATGTGTATGGCCCATAGGGCATTGTGCATTCTGCACCAGATTATAGTTGTTGTTGGGGTTAGGGTTCGGTAAATTTGGGTAAATCGTCATTTTTGAGAATTTTTATTTGGGTAAATATTCCACATCATTTTGATACAAATAATAAGAAAGTAGGGTGTAACTTTGATCAAATATTTATATTTACTTCACTTTGTGTGACCCGTTCCGTGTGAGATGATCTTCATTTGGGTAAATCTTGGCTGGTTGCCGTTCATTTGGGTCAATCGTCAATTTTGAGAATTTTCATTTGGGTAAATATTCCACATCATTTTGATACAAATAATAAGAAAGTAGGGTGTAACTTTGATCAAATATTTATATTTACTTCACTTTGTGTGATTAGTTCCGTGTGAGATGATCTTCATTTGGGAAATCTTGGCTGGTTGCCGTTCATTTGGGTCAATCGTCAATTTTGAGAATTTTCATTTGGGTAAATATTCCACATCATTTTGATACAAATAATAAGAAAGTAGGGTGTAACTTTGATCAAATATTTATATTTACTTCACTTTGTGTGACCCGTTCCGTGTGAGATGATCTTCATTTGGGTAAATCTTGGCTGGTTGCCGTTCATTTGGGTCAATCGTCAATTTTGAGAATTTTCATTTGGGTAAATATTCCACATCATTTTGATACAAATAATAAGAAAGTAGGGTGTAACTTTGATCAAATATTTATATTTACTTCACTTTGTGTGACCCGTTCCGTGTGAGATGATCTTCATTTGGGAAATCTTGGCTGGTTGCCGTTCATTTGGGTCAATCGTCAATTTTGAGAATTTTCATTTGGGTAAATATTCCACATCATTTTGATACAAATAATAAGAAAGTAGGGTGTAACTTTGATCAAATATTTATATTTACTTCACTTTGTGTGATTAGTTCCGTGTGAGATGATCTTCATTTGGGAAATCTTGGCTGGTTGCCGTTCATTTGGGTCAATCGTCAATTTTGAGAATTTTCATTTGGGTAAATATTCCACATCATTTTGATACAAATAATAAGAAAGTATGGTGTAACTTTGATCAAATATTTATATTTACTTCACTTTGTGTGATTAGTTCCGTGTGAGATGATCTTCATTTGGGAAATCTTGGCTGGTTGCCGTTCATTTGGGTCAATCGTCAATTTTGAGAATTTTCATTTGGGTAAATATTCCACATCATTTTGATACAAATAATAAGAAAGTAGGGTGTAACTTTGATCAAATATTTATATTTACTTCACTTTGTGTGACCCGTTCCATGTGAGATGATCTTCATTTGGGTAAATCTTGACTGGTTGCCGTTCATTTGGGTAAATCGTCATTTTTGAGAATTTTCATTTGGGTAAATATTCCACATCATTTTGATACAAATAATAAGAAAGTAGGGTGTAACTTTGATCAAATATTTATATTTACTTCACTTTGTGTGACTCGTTCCATGTGAGATGATCTTCATTTGGGTAAATCTTGACTGGTTGCCGTTCATTTGGGTAAATCGTCAATTTTGAGAATTTTCATTTGGGTAAATATTCCACATCATTCTGATGCAAATAATAAGAAAGTAGGGTGTAACTTTGATCAAATATTTATATTTACTTCACTTTGTGTGATTAGTTCCGTGTGAGATGATCTTCATTTGGGAAATCTTGGCTGGTTGCCGTTCATTTGGGTCAATCGTCAATTTTGAGAATTTTCATTTGGGTAAATATTCCACATCATTTTGATACAAATAATAAGAAAGTAGGGTGTAACTTTGATCAAATATTTATATTTACTTCACTTTGTGTGATTAGTTCCGTGTGAGATGATCTTCATTTGGGAAATCTTGGCTGGTTGCCGTTCATTTGGGTCAATCGTCAATTTTGAGAATTTTCATTTGGGTAAATATTCCACATCATTTTGATACAAATAATAAGAAAGTATGGTGTAACTTTGATCAAATATTTATATTTACTTCACTTTGTGTGATTAGTTCCGTGTGAGATGATCTTCATTTGGGAAATCTTGGCTGGTTGCCGTTCATTTGGGTCAATCGTCAAGTTTGAGAATTTTCATTTGGGTAAATATTCCACATCATTTTGATACAAATAATAAGAAAGTAGGGTGTAACTTTGATCAAATATTTATATTTACTTCACTTTGTGTGACCCGTTCCGTGTGAGATGATCTTCATTTGGGAAATCTTGGCTGGTTGCCGTTCATTTGGGTAAATCGTCATTTTTGAGAATTTTCATTTGGGTAAATATTCCACATCATTTTGATACAAATAATAAGAAAGTAGGGTGTAACTTTGATCAAATATTTATATTTACTTCACTTTGTGTGACTAGTTCCGTGTGAGATGATCTTCATTTGGGTAAATCTTGGCTGGTTGCCGTTCATTTGGGTAAATCGTCAATTTTGAGAATTTTCATTTGGGTAAATATTCCACATCATTTTGATACAAATAATAAGAAAGTAGGGTGTAACTTTGATCAAATATTTATATTTACTTCACTTTGTGTGATTATTTCCGTGTGAGATGATCTTCATTTGGGAAATCTTGGCTGGTTGCCGTTCATTTGGGTAAATCGTCAATTTTGAGAATTTTCATTTGGGTAAATATTCCACATCATTCTGATGCAAATAATAAGAAAGTATGGTGTAACTTTGATCAAATATTTATACTTCGTTAATGTCTAGGATCAACCTATGTGGGTAAACTTACTGCCACCTTGGTCGCTTCAGCACGGATTCATTAATCCTGCAGATGTATACCGAGTGATGTCCCCCTGGCCTAAAATGGCTGCCACCGATCGGGCCGGTAAAATTTGTACAATTCTGTTCCAATTCGTTTTCTTGGACGTCAAGAAGCACACCGTAACGTTTTACTGCATAAAATAACCTTCCTTTACCTAGTACCACTTACATTTGGGTACATTGTGCTTTCATTTGGGTAAATTCACTTACATTTGGGTAGATTTGGGTAATTCGTTGGACCCTACTGCAGAGAGCATACCTCCGCCAGGTGAACAGTTTACGTTTTGTATCCCACTGTTAGGCCGGATCTGGATTCAAACCTGAACCAAAATCTAATCTGTTTGTTCTTGTCACCTAACCAACTCGTTCACAAAGTTTTGTCACAACCCGTCCACAACTTTTTGAAATATCATGCCATTTAAGGTGTTTGGCTCTTTCTCTCAAATATGAAGAATCACTTTAAATTTAAACATTAAAAAATTCTCGCATCTACATCACCAAAATCGAGTCATTTCGTCCTTGTCAAACACAACTTCTCCACCAAGCTTTGGCTAAATCCGTCCACAACTTTTTGAGATTTTTGTCACAAAAAAAAAAGACGTCATGCATACATGCAAAATACTTGCAAAATCCACACATCCCACCCCAAAACAAAGCTGCATGGATACATGAAATTGTCCATTTCATGTAAAGATTAAAATTGACGATCTTAATTAAAGCTCGGGTCAATCGGATTAAAATTCATTATTTTTCAGATGAAAATTGATATTATAAGTTGACCTTGAGTTGACCTTTGCCCTAAAAAATAGTAGTTTTCCCAATTCAGTGATACACATGCGCAATGTAATTGATTTAATTTTGAAGTTGATAGAATGAAAGTTGATTATTTTTCAGTTTAAAAGTGACGATTTTTCAGATGAAAATTGATGATTTTGGAGGTTTGACCTTGAGTTGACCTTTGACCTTTTGAGCTAAATAGTTGCTTTCCCAATTTATTGACAACATGCAAATGCTGTTCGACTTCCAGTAAACAACAATGCAACAACAGGCATTTTAAGGCCATTTTCCCTGCTGGAGCGGGGGTTAGCCTTGCGGTCCCCATGACAATCTTCTCCATCTTGCTCTATTTTCTGCATCTCTCCTTGTTAACCCCAACCTGGTGTTGGCTTAGCGGCTAGGGTGCCAGCTTAGGATCCTAGGATCCTGGGTTTGAATCCCGGTCGATCGCTGAATTAACGCCAGGGGGTGGACTCAGCCTGTCATCCTTTCGAGGTCGGCTAATTGAGTACCAGTTCACTGGTAATTCCCTGTTTGTCGTAAAAGATGACAAACAGGGTTGGCGGCAGGAAGGGCATCCGGCCGTAAAACATTGCTTCAAAAAGGGGACCAACAACAACAAACAACAACAACCACGGTGTTGTTAACCCCCTTGCCCGCATTTCTTCTTCCACCATCTTCAGCCAAGTCTTTCTCGGTCTTCCCCGTCCTCTACTTCCTTCCACATCCATTTCCATCACTCTTCTCAATCAGTCACTTTCATCCTTCCTCAACACATGACCAAACTACACCAAGCTTTGGGAGTCCGAGACGACACGACACGACCACCGGTGAAACTGCTCAGACACGTTGGGTGAAGCACGCTGTGAAGCGGGCCGTGGAACCACTCGGCACAAAAGCCCGCTCACGATTGACGCCCGTGCCGGTCACCCCGTTCGAGGAGCAGACCCGACCGATATAAAACAACGGAGGGACAGTACATATTTCATTGACAGGTGGGAAAATTACATGCCCAGCCCAGGAATCAAACCCAGGTCCTCTGGTGAACCTCACCAGTGCTCTGCCATCTGAGATATCTGGGCGACCATGGCGCTTCTTCCGCTTCCGGTTTTGCCGGTGAGGTCGTGTGTTTTTCCAAGCTCTCCACGCTACCAAAGTTAAGAATTTTACCATTTGTATTTTTGTCGAAACTATTTTTGTTTTACGGTGTGAGTGCCTACTGTGTGTTTCCAGTTAGATCTCTGTGTAAATCGTGCATACCTGTGTATAATCGTCTGTTGGTTCCTGCCGTGTTTTCAGGCCTGGTTTTCCAGGCCTCAAGGCTTTGTTGTCTCTCGGCAGTAGTTTGTGGTCCATTTACTTTCGTTTGTGGTCCATGTTTCCAGTCTTTTCTCACCCCATACTTACCCGAACAGTTTACCCTCTTTAGTCTTGACACAAAAAAATAAAATAAAATCTAATTTCCTTCTCTTTCCTGTGTTCATTCGTTTGTTCTTTGACCACGTGTTTTGCCCCACCTGTTTTTTCTGTCTTTTCCTCTCCTTCCTTCATAACTCGATCCTCTCCAGCCAAAAGACACCTTTCCAATTCCAGTTCTCACCATACTTCTTCAACTTTATCCTTCTTCCTCTGATCCACTTTCACCTAACCTTCAAAAAAACATGTTAATGAAGAATTTAAAAAGTAGGCCTCTCCTCCCGTACTAACACATTTGCTTGTACGCCTCCCTGTTCCTTCGCTTTCTGCTCTCCTTTCTGTCAATCTCCTATCCTTTTGTTCCTGCTTCTGAACCTGTGCTGGAATCCTTAATCCCCCTTGGGAATCCTTCATGCCCTCATTTCGGGAATTTCCCCAGATAGTTTTCACGGCTTGGTTTTAAAATGTTTAAACTTTCCCCTGAAGTGTTTTATTCTGTTGTATATTATACCACATTTTTCTTCTTCTTCTTTAAAAGGTTTTTTGCGAGTTGCTCACCAAATCTCTTCATTTCAAATAAAAATTCAATCTTACAGGTCTTCCTTCCTACATTCCCTAAACTCACCTGCATTCCACCCCTCCTCCAACGTTTTCAAACGGATCTCTGACTTGAAAATCACAAGAAACTCATTTTGCAATAAATGTTCGTTTTCCATGAATCGTCCAACACTTTCTAAAATCCAAACTCATCCTTCCCCTCCTAAATTCCCCCCTCACCCATCCCTTTCAAATCTGCCCCCTTGCCCCTCCCCTCCTAAACGCCCTCCTCACACTCCCACTCCCCTTTGTATGAACTTTTCTAGAGCATTACTTGGTTCCTCCTCAGAACACAAGGGTAGTGCAGCTTGCACACGAGATTTTTTCAATGTCCCTTCCTTTCTATTGTTTGACATTTTCTACAAGTTATGGAATGTCCCTTCTTTTCTATACTTTGCCACATGGCACATACCCTTATATAAAGGATCTTTTCTATGCCCCTGGCATTTTACCCAATAATTATCATAAAAACGGTCTACATGGGTGTCGCTTCTACCCTGAAAGTTTAGTCTCAATCCGACATGTGGTTGCTGAGAAAAACGAGATTTAGCCCGTATAGACGGACGGACGGATGGACAGACAGACGGACAACCCGAAAACATAATGCCTCTGGCCACCTTTGGGGGCGGAGGTATAAAAATCCCATCACAAAGGCAAATGGTAACCTGCAACTTTGGAACACTGCACTGTTCTAGCACGACACAAGAGGCCCTCTGTTGATAATATTGGCACGTAAAGCTGTACATTAAAATTGTTTCCGAGGGCACAGTTTCTGAGAACCAACTTTATTTATTTATTTATTTTGGTGAATTATCTTTGCAGGTGAACAGGAGAATCCCATCGTGAACTTTCCCTGCACATTGTGCTCTCAAGTCTTCAACACAAAGGAGACTTTGATGGGACACAGCGAGCGGCACCGACGCGTCTCCAGGGACAAAAAGTACAAATGCTCCGATTGTTCTTATACCACCTGTTATAAGAAGACATTGGCGAACCATACTCGAACTCATACAAAAGAGAGACCATACTCCTGCAGCGTGTGTGATAAGGGATTCAATTACTTGTCGGAATTTACGAAGCACGTGCGAATTCACACGGGGGAGCGCCCTTACACGTGTACTGTGTGTGGCAAGCGATTCATTCAGTTAGTGCACTGTCAGATTCACATGCGGATTCACACGGGGGAGCGGCCATACTCTTGCGAATTTTGCGTGAAGGCATTCTCAAATATATCATCCTTGAAAAATCACAAGCGCATCCACACAGGAGAACGCCCATACATTTGCGAGGTTTGTGGGAATAAGTTCTCCTCTTCTTCAATTTTGAGAAAGCATGCTCATATCCACTCTCATAAACAGCCATTTACCTGCAGTGCAAAGAAGAAGCCATATATCTGCAGTACAGAGAAGCAGCCATATATCTGCAGTGTGTGCGATAAAATATTCACATACTCGTCAGACTGTCAGAAACATGAGAGAATTCACACGGGAGAGCGTCCGTTCCTGTGCTTCGTGTGTGGTAAGACCTTCATCCAGTTGGTGCATTGTCAGATTCACATGCGAATTCATACGGGGGAGCGACCCTACAGCTGCAAAGTTTGCGCAAAGTCGTTCTCCATTTACTCCGCTTTGAAAAGGCACACCAGTGTCCACACAGTGGAGCAGCTGAACTCCATCAAAATGGGAATGGATCGTTCCGAAACAGATGAAGCGGTCAAGTACGTGGAGCTCAACCATAATGCGAAGGTAACACGAAAGTTGAAGATTTATCTTTTCCCAATCGACTTCAAAACAACTGCGGTGATGGAAAACAACTTCAGGGAGTGTTTGCAAGTGATACCAGGAAATCACAACAAACAAGCTACAACTGCAAGCCGTCCAAGTTTTGGTGACGATCTTTAAAATAGCCCTTGGAGGGAAGATGCTGCGATACGAAGCACTCGGAAGTATTCCTACGGTTACGCTCGAAACGTCACAACTTCTTTGTTGATAGTTAACTCTTAAAATATGAATGGCATCACCCTGAAAGCCTGGTGTTGGCTTAACAGTTAAGGTTGTTGGCCTGAGATCTTAGGGTCCTGAGTTTGAGCCACTGAATTAACGCCAGGTGGGTTGACTGGTTATCGTCGGCATTGCATCAGCGGCACAGCCGCGCCTCCAGAATATGATGCAACCAGCAGCTACAGGCTGCACACTAACCGCCACCACCCTGAGAGTGACCAATTCCAAACAAGGATGTGGATATCCTCCAACGAAGAGCAAATACCAACGAGCTGCTAGGAATACCAACAAACATCATTAATTCTCACCTTGTGCATCCAATTACCTTTTGGGGGTAACTAAACTTGCTGCTACTTTTTACTGATTTGATAAGGTTGTTGTGCCGGTCACTGCTAACGTGTCACTTTATGCCCATCTCTCCGACGCGAGAATGATTTGGAGTATATATTGCAGGGAATAATGTTATTTTCTTTCTTTTTTTGAACTTTTCCTTCAGGATATCTTTGCTCCTATTCCTTATTGAATTAAATATTTTGCTCCTTTTTTGCATTAAATTTAATACTTTAAAGCACTTGTGCACTTTGATTTCTTTTTGTATATACTCCCACTCTATTGCTTTTACAATCTACCATTTTTGGGGGGTTTTTTTTTTGTAAAATGAAATGTTACACAGTGTACCTAAGATCCTTGAAATATCTGTCAGATGTCAGAATATCAGAAAAAAAATAGAGGACCAATGGTTGTGTAGTGACTGAGAGGGGGCGGTATTGAAGATGTGGGAAGGATATTTCATGGAGCTGTTGAAACGGGGAGGAAGCAACGGAGAGTTGGAGCTTCTGTGTTATGCAGAGGGGAAAGTGGAGTTTGTGGAGATCTCGGAGAAGGTGCAGACAGCATTGAAGAAGGTGAAAAGGGAAGGGTGTCAGGTTTATACAGAGATAAGTGCAGAGGGAGAAGTCAGTCAGGTGGATGAAGAGGTTGTTGAATGTATGTATGAGATGGTTCAATGGAATATAATTTAATGAGGTGAAATCACATACTACCACCCCATATATCTGGAAGGATCACCTTGTAATTCTTACACACTTAGCCACAAAAGAGGTGACTTTATTGAACGCTTGGACCTCACCATCGGTCCTGACCTCTCCTCCTTACCTCCAAGGCCCACCATTGGGCCTACTTTGTCATGACAAGTGTTTCCTCAGTAAATCTGAACTTCTTGCGAGGTGAACGTTGCTATGATATTCCAGGTAATTTAACGACATTTGGACAAATTATACTCACCAAACATTACGAACATAATCGCAACTAGCAGTGACGTTCATCTCGTTGCTGAAGTGTTGATTTCACCGTGCTAAAATGGCGGCGACCGACGCTAACCGGAAATGACTGGAAGTCACTTGGCTGGCCGGATCTCCCCAAATTTTGCATGTGTTCATAGTACCCATGGTAACCTCCCCCTCGCCCCATGTGAGGACTTGCCAATGCTCCTGAAGGGAGTGGTTGTTTCTCATAAAGCAAATTCAATAGCCAGTGAGTTACATATTGCCATTTTACGTAGATAATTTAGCAAGAAGACGTCATGCAGAGCACGATACTTGTAAAATCCACCTCTCCCTAAAATAACAAGTTGCCATGGATTATTTATTTTTTTGGATACAAGATCGAGGCTCGTGAAAGAGCTAACATTAATCACACAAAAAGTCAAACCGACACATAAAACACAAAAAATAAGGGGAGCGGTAGACAAGATGGGGAGAGAGGGGGAAGGACACAAACACAACATTTGAGAGCAGGGACATCGGGAGAAATGTGGGAGGGGGAGGGCTTGGGGGGGAGTTGGGAGAGGTATAAAACATATGAACACTGCAAGGACTTCCAGGAAAGAAGTTGGAATTTCAAAAAAAAAGTATCTGGGGTGAATTACCGGGGGTAGAAAAGATCAAGTTTTGGATGGGAGAAGATAAGAGATGGTGGTCAACAGCTGTTTTAAAGACCTGGAGGGGGGAGTGGGATTGAAGGGAGTGGGTGAGTTTGTTCCAGAGGCAGGAGAAAAGGGGAATGAAAGAGTGAAGGTGAGCAGAGAGCCTAGATTTTGGCAGTTTAACCATAAGAGGGTTGCAGGCAGATCTTGTGCGACCTGAAGGAATATTGGGGGGGGGACAAAGCACAGAGAGCTGGGGGAGCAAGGTATGGAGTCGGTAGAAGCATGAAATTGTCCATTTCATTAAGATTATAATTGACGATCTTAATCAAAGCTCAGCTCAATCAGATGAAAATTGTTGATTTTTGAAGTTTGACCTTGAGTTGACCTTTTGACCTCAATAGCTGGTTTCCCTATTTAGTGACTGAATATGCAAATGCTGTTCAATTTTCAAGTCAATCAGATGAAAAATGGCAATTTTGGAAATTTGACCTCAAGATGACCTCAATCAATAGGCTTCCTCCTTATGACCAACTCTACTATTTGGTGAAGTTTCGTGAAGATCAGTTTAAAATTGTGACCTGTAGGTGATTGACATACAGTCAGACGGACAGACAGACAATAACGCACAGGACCAACCAATATACATGTACTTGAAAATTAGATGAAAAACTACAACAGCACTCAGTAGAGAGCATACCTCCGCCTGGTTGGCCATATCATTCAATGGTGAAGAATTACTTTAAAAATTCTACGAGCTGGATCCGGATTCGGATCTTCACCAAAATTGAATCGATTCTTCCTTGTCACACCTTCCTTCCTCTCAGCGGTCCGTCGTTTGTGATCCAATAACTTTCGTTCTCTGTATTCCCAGGCTTTTCACCCATAGCCTACTTCCTTGTGTAAATCTCAACTCAAAAAAAAAAAAACCAAAAAAAAAAACAACATTTCCTTCTCTGTTCTCATTCGTTTATTCATTCTTATTCGTTCGTTCGTTCTTCGACCACGTGTTTCTCCCCCATTTCCCCAGATAGTTTTCACTCATTAACCTTCAATGTTTACACTTTCCCCTCAAGTTATGTATTCCGTCATATTTTATAACACCTTTTTCTTCTTCTTCTTTAAAAGGCTGCTTTCGACTTGCTCACCAAATCAATTCATCCCAAAAAAAATATCCATCTCCTATAGTGCCTTTTTTCTACATTCCCTAAACTCTCCTGCACTCCATCCTCCATCCAGCGTCCTTAAACGTATTTTTAACTCGAAGGTCACAAGAAACTCATTTTGCAATAAATGTTCGTTTCCCATAAATCGTACACTTTCAAAAATCCAATCTCACCCCTCCCCTCCAAATCTTCCCCATAACCCCTCCCCTCCAAATCTTCCCCATCACCCCTCCCCTCCAAATCTTCCCCATCACCCATCCCTTTCAAATCTCCCCCCTTGCCCCCTCCCTCCTAGACTACCCCCTCACCCCTCCCCGCCAAGACGCCCCCTCGCCCCTCCCCTCCTAGACTCCTGCCTCACCCCTCCCCTCCAAATCTCCCCCATATCCCATCCCTTTCAAATCCCTCCCCTTGTCCCTTCCCTCCCAAACTCCCCCCTCACCCCTCCCCTTCAAATCTCCCCACCCTCATTGCTTCTCAATTTCCCCCCTCTCACTCCCCCTCCTCAAAGCGTCCTCCCCGCTTTTTCCCCCTTCAAACTCTCACCTCCATCTCCCCCAACCTTCTGCCTCGCTCTTCCCCCTCCTCAAATAACACCTCATTGTGGCTCACCCAATCACCATCAAACCTTTTGTCCGCCCCATCCTTCCCTTTCTCCGAGCTATTCTGAAATCTCTGACACACCTTCAACAGCTCTCCCTATCTCTTCCACCTCTTCCACATCTTACCCTACCCCTCCTCCCCCCTGTTCTGTATCTGATGCTCCCCCTTCCTCTTCATTAACGGTATGGACCTCAAACATCCGGGGCCTTCGTTCAAACTTAACTGATCTCTCCATACAGGTTGCTTCTGTCAAACCAGACGTGATCTGCTTAACAGAAACTTTCCTCCTTTATGATGTCTCTGATTCCATAGTATCTCTCCCGGGCTACTCCCTCCTCCGGTATGATAGACCTGAGCCTCGTCCTGGAGGCGGGGTTGCTATCTTTATCAAAAACTCTCTTCCTCACTCGCCCTGCACTGCACTCTCTCCACCTCACCCCCAGGAATACCTCTGGCTACGGCTTCCCCTTCGCTCCCACCTCTTGTTCATATGTGTGTTGTACCGTCCACCAAACAGTGATGACTCCATCTACATCTCGCTGTCTGATGATATGGACCAACTTCTATCTACTCATCCCAACTCTCTCTTCCTCATATGTGGTGATTTCAATTGTCACCATGCCAGTTGGCTGGGTGTGGGTACCTCTCTCACCAGCCATGGCTCTTCAGCAAAGGACTTCTGCGACTCACTGGGACTGACACAATCTGTCAATTTCCCGACCCGGATCTCAGTCAACGGAACATCTTCTCTTCTGGACTTGGTTATGACTAACTTCCCTGAAAATGTCTGCTGCTCTTCTTCTGCTCCGATCGGATCATCTGATCATGTCCTTGTTAAAGTGGACATCTCTCTGACCATCCTCAGGGAGCCTGCTCAGCGTCGACGAGTCTGGCATTTCACTCAGGCCAACTGGCACGGTCTTCAAGCAGCCATCAATCATCTGGACTGGTCTCCCATCTCTACCACCTCTGACATCAACTCATCCTGGGAATTCTTCCAAAGTAAATTGCTCTCTCTCATGCACAGATTTATCCCATCTCGTCTTCAGTTGTCATACCCTTCCTCCCGTCCATGGTACACGGAATCTTGTGGTGAGGCTGTTGCCCAGAAACAACTTGCCTTCGTCTCCTGGAAAGCAAATCCAACGGAAGGAAATCTCATTTCCTTTCACAAAGCCCGAAACAAGTGTGTGTCCACCCTCAGGAGAGCCAGGAAACAATATCTCTCCGTTCTCAAGACCGAACTCTCTTATCTGTCTCCCTCTTCCAAATCCTGGTGGCGTCTGGTCAAATCCGTTTCTGGTGTTTGTTCCCCCTCCATCCCCTCCCTTACCTCAAACGGCTACACAGCTGACTCCGCACGTGAAAAAGCTGAATGCCTCAACTCTGTCTTTGCCTCTAAATCTTGTGTCCCAAACCCATCCCTCTCTGTACCCACCATACCCAGTCGTACCCTGCTGCTCCTGGACTCCGTGTCCTTTCCTCCTGACAAGGTGGAAAAGTTTCTGTCAACCCTCGACTGATTCTGCAACTGGACCCGACGGCATCAGCCCACGGGTCCTAAAATCCTGCTCTGCTGCTCTATCTCACCCTCTCTCTGTTCTCTTCACCCTCTCTTTTGCTCAAGGTCAACTGCCATCTGCTTGGAAATCAGCAAACATCACCGCTTTGCACAAAAAAGGTGCAAAAACAGATCCTAGCAACTACAGACCAATCAGCCTTCTCCCAATTATCAGCAAAGTCATGGAATCCATCATTGCTTCGGATATGAAATCTTTCCTCTTCTCCAATGGCTTGATCTCTGATCATCAATTTGGTTTCAGACCAGGTCACTCTACTCTGGACATGCTGCTTCTGCTGTCTCAACAATGGATGGAGGTCCTCAATGCCAAACAGGAAATTAGAGCTGTCTCCCTCGACATATCACGTGCCTTCGACACGGTCTGGCACCCCGCTCTGCTCACCAAACTCTCCTCCTTTGGTATCCATGGAAATCTCCACGCATGGCTGGCGGACTTCCTCTCTAGTCGTCGTCAACGTGTGGCCCTGAATGGGTTTCTCTCATCTCCTCTTCCTGTTGAGGCTGGAGTTCCCCAAGGCAGTGTTCTGGGCCCCGTGCTTTTTCTGGTCTTCATCAATGATCTCTCTGACTCTCTCGAAAATCCTCTCTATCTCTTTGCTGATGACTCCACTCTCTGCCGCTCCATTCCTCTTCCCTCAGATCGGCAGTCTGCTGCCTCCTCACTCTCTGAAGACCTGGACAAAATCACAGACTGGTCAAACAAGTGGAACATGTCTTTCAATCCTGACAAATCTCACACTCTTACTATGTCTCTCCGAAAAGATCGACTGGACAACCCTCCCATCTACTTTCTCAACAATCCTCTCCAAGAAGTTCTGTCGCTCAAGATTTTGGGTCTCACTATCTGCCATGATCTTTCTTGGGAAAACCACATTTCCAAGCTGGCCTCCAAAGCCAGTCGCCGACTGGGCATCCTCCGTCGTGCGAAGTCCTTCCTCGGCACACCTGAGCTCCTCACCACATACAAGGCTTTCATCCGCAGCTCAATGGAATACTGTTCTCCCCTATGGGCCGGTGCTCCTGCCTCACACCTAGCTCGGCTTCACGCTGTTGAAACCAAAGCTTTCAGAATTATTGGAATCTCCCGCGATGAAGCTATCTCTGAGGGCCTTTCACTCACTCACCGCAGGCAGGTAGGTTGTCTTTCTGTCTTCTACCGACTCCTCTCCGGCCTTGCACCCCCAGCTCTCTCTGTGCTCTGTCCCCCAAATATTCCTACAGGTCGCACAAGATCTGCCAGCAACCCTCTGATGGTTAAACTGCCGAAATCTCGGCTCTCTGCTCACCTTCACTCTTTCATTCCTCTTTTCTCCCGCCTCTGGAACAAACTCCCTCACTCCCTTCAATCCCACTCCTCCCTCCAGGTCTTTAAAACAGCTGTTCACCACCATCTCTTATCTTCCCCCATCCAAAACCTTGATCTTTTCTACCCCCGCTAATTCACCCCAGATCCACCTTGTTTGAAATTCCAACTTCTTTCCTGGAAGTCCTGGCAGTGTCCATATGTTTTATACCTCTCCCACCGCCCCCTTCCCATGCCTCCCCCCCCAAAGCCCTCGCCCTCTCTCAGATCTCTCGATGTCTCCATGTCTCTCGGTCCCTGCTCTCAAAGTTGTGTTTGTGTCCTTCCCCCTCTCTCCCCATCTTGTCTACCGCTCCCGATGTTATATGTTTTGTGTGTCGGTTTGTCTTTCTGTGTGATTAATGTTCGCTCTTTCACGAGCCTCGACAAAAAAAAAAAAAAAAAAAAAAAAAAAAAACACACACAACCTGTCCAAGTTTCGTCCAAATCCATCCATAACTTTTAGAGATATCCTGCTAAGTATAGTTTTTGGCCCTATCTCCCAATGGTGAAGAATCACTTAGAAAATTTAATAATTCTTATATCAGAATCCTTATTAAGATCTTCACTGAAATCGAATCGATTCTTCCTTGTCACGCACCCAACCGGTCCACCAAGTTTCATCCAAATCCCTCCACAACTTTTTCAGATATCCTGCTATATATCGTTTTTGGCCCTATCTCGCAATCACTTAAAAAATTCTGGTAGCCGGATCCGAATCAGGGTCTTCACCAAAATCTGATCATTTCGTGGTTGGCATATACACTACATCTCTGCCAAATTTCGTCCAATGCGTACACAACTTTTTGAGATATTTTGTTCACAAACTGACGGACAGACGGGTGAAAACAAAAATCCATCCACCTTTAGTGGCGGAGGTAACTAGAACGACACTTCGACGTCATAAAGTCGACTGATATGCCTCCACCCACATTATTACACCATTATAATACTTTTACCTAGTCTGCTTGAAATCCATTCAGTTGTTCTCAAGTGATCACATTTTTACCTGACATGACCTCTGACCTTTGACCTCTTCACCCCAAAATTTAATCAGTTCATGTTTACATCATTATACATACCTGTACCAAGTTTTAATTTGCATCCCTTCAGCTGTTCACAAGTTATCACATTTTTACCTGACATGACCTTTGACCTCGGGACCCCAAAATCGAATCAGTTGATCTTTACATCATTATATATATCTGTACCAAGTTTGAATTGGATCCCTTCAGCCGTTCTCAAGTTATATACCTACTACAGACTTTGACCTTTGACCTCTTGACCCGAACATCTAATCAGTAAATCTTTACATCATTATATATATCTGTACCAAGTTTGAATTGGATCAAGGACCAAGATCAAGGATCAAGGACCAAGATCAATTGGACCAAGTTTGAATTGGATCAATTCAAATCATTCAAGTTTGAATGATTTGAATTGAATTGGATCACTTCAGCAGTTCTCAAGTTATAGACCTACTACAGACTTTGACCTTTGGCCTCTTGACTCCAAATTATAATTGGTTAAACTTTACAACATTATATATACCTGTACCAAGTTTGAATTGGATCACTTCAGCCGTTCTCAAGTTATAGACCTATTACAGACTTTGACCTTTGACCTCTTGACTCCAAATTATAATTGGTTAAACTTTACAACATTATATATACCTGTACCACGTTTGAATTGGATCACTTCAGCCGTTCTCTAGTTATAGACCTACAACAGACTTTGACCTTTGGCCTCTTGACTCCAAATTATAATCAGTTAAACTTTACAACATTATATATATCTGTACCAAGGTTGAATTGGATCACTTCAGCCATTCTCAAGTTATAGACATATTACAGACTTTGACCTTTGACCTCTTGACCCCAAAATCTAGTCAGTTCATCTTTACATCATTCTACATAACTGTACTAAATTTGGTCAGAATACCGTCTCTGGTTCACAAGTTATCGTGGTCACAGTATTTTTACCTAACATGACCTCTGACCTTTGGCTTTTGACCTCTGGACCCCAAAATATAATCGGTTCATCCTTACCTCATTATACATACCTGTACCAAGTTTGACTAAGATCCCTTCAGCCCTTCTCAAGTTATCGTGGTAACGAAAACCTATCATGGACAGACGGACAGACAACCTGAAAACATAATGTTTCTGTCGACTTCGTCAATGGCGGCGTAATGATGAGAAATAAATAGGTGGTGATAAAATATTGCGTATGTAATATATAGATGGCGCCCTCCTGTTGAAAGTGAAACATCAGTCAGGTGAATCAATGCCAAGCACAATGCGGCTGCGGAAACAAATGAAAAGTAATTTTTGCATATTCCATCTGGATTGGCGACAGAATGAAGTCGAGATACACGGATTAAAATCCGTTTTCTGTGAAACATCTCGAATGTAAGGAATGAAAGATTAATACTCGGATAAAAACACGTGTGGGTTTTTTTTGTTTTTTTTTTACAATCTCTCGCCGCATGTTCTGGAAGGACAATGGACGAGACGAAGCTCCGGATGACCTTGGTCCGGTCCCGACCTGGCTGAAGATCCACGGTCTATCGGAGGAGTCTCTCCGAGCTGTGATTCGCGGGTCTGAGGATCGAGATCTTCGGAGCTCTCTGTTTCCGGTGAGAGTTCAAGTCTGTTGATTATCCACACGAATGTTCTCACTTTCACCATGTACGCCGAGCTCTGTCGGTACATGGAGTCGTGCTGTGCGGGACGAGAGTCGGGACTTGGAAAGGATGCTGAGGAGACAGGACGCCATGATGGAGAACCCCCTGGAGTCCTGTGGATCAAGTTTGAAGATAAGACCTGAAAACACAGTAAGTGACACGAATTGCAGGAAATTTGAGAGAAACCTGATTTATCTCCCACGATTGTTGTCACAAGTTACAACAAGAAAGAGCAATCGGAGATTGCAGACCCTCGCCAGGATGTGTTTTCAGTGGTTTTTAAGGCTTTTGTGTTAAAACAAATATGGGGGCCGAACCACGTGACCGATGACGTCGTCATTATTTTTTTCTCCACCAATTTATGCCTACATGATGCTCAAGAAATTTCATTTTGATCGGATGAGGTTTTGTACTTGTCGAATTATGACATCATAATGGAGGCACCTATGACATCATCATTAACATATTTTATTCCCCATGGAGAGTTCTTTACAATGAGCCATGTCTCATTTTTTTCTATTCAGCACTTTTCGAGATATAGAGGTGCAAAGATTTTCGGTTTTTCCAAGATGGCAGCCGAACCACGTGACCTATGACGTCATAATTATCATTAAAAAATTCTGCAGGTGGTGTTGCACCTATGGTGAAAATTTCCTGGCAATCGGACCAACGGTTGCAGAGAAAATCATATTTATTCTGTGCGGACAAACAGACAGACAAACAAACGGACTCAAATGCAATACCCACTCCTCAGGCGAGGGTAATAAATAATTAAATATTTACAAAACGACTTCATTAGGCCGCGCGGGAAGCGCAAAGCGGGGTTCCAGCAATTGCTTCACTTTGTCTGTCGGCCTATTTCTATGAATGAGGAAATACCGTTGGCATTTAAATTCACTACCTCAGCCACCAAAGGTGAGAAACATGGGCTGAAAATGAGCATGGAGAACAGAGGTGATGTGGGTTGGGCAGCAAGGAAAAATAAATGAATATCAAGTTAGAGGGGAAGGAGATCAGATTTGGAAATAAGTTTGAGTATCTGGGGTAAAACAGTGATTAGGGGATGGTAAGTCTGAGGCAGAGGTACGGAGGAGGATTCGGGTGGGTGTGAATGTGTGGAGACGGTGCAGTGTGTAATGGCAGACAGAAAGATTTCAACGAGATTGAAAGGAAAGGTTAATATGTCTTGTGTAACGCCAGCCTACCTTTACGGTCTGGAGACGGTGGCACTGACAGAAAGACAACAGAGGCTGCAGGTTTGTGAGAACAACTGGGTCAGTAGGATTGTTGGAGTGAAGAGGGTGGATAGAAGGAGAATCGATGAACTGAGGGAAGAGATTGGTGTGCAGATGAGCTTGAGGGGAGATTGGTGAAATGTTGGCTGAAATGGGCTGGACATTTGGTGAGGATGGGGGAAGAGAGAATGGCAAAGAGTGGAGCGGTTGAGGCAACAAGGTAAGAGGAAAAGAGGGAGACCACAGTTGAGATGGGAGGATTGTGTGAAGAGGGATATCAGTCAGGTGGTTGGAGGGTGGAGAGAGTTGACCAAGGACAGAGGGGAGTGGAGGAGTATCATGGTCAAGGCAGGGCAGGAGCTTGGTGCCATCGGATCTCATTCCTTATAAAGGGAAAAGGAGGAGGAGGAGAACAACAACAAGGCTGTGGGGTAGCATAATCCACTGATGCAGTGCCCTCTGTAGGTTAGGGCAGTAATTTTGAATTTAACCATGCTGCTGGTGATAGCCTGCCTTCTCTTACTGAGAAACTGTATGATCTTTAACCTCCACCAACTAATGTCCATCCAAGAGACGGCACACACATTGATGAATCGCCTTGCGTGTGAAACACCGGGATGGCAGTTTATAACTATGCCGAGACTTGAACCCAAGCTAGACAGCTTGGGGGCAAGTGTGCTTATCCCTAGGTCATCCTGCCAGCCCCCATAGATTATGGCACTCGTTTATACGAGGGTCGGTGGCTACAAATGCATGCTGGAGATATTATTTCATGTATGTATTTTCAATGGTCGTTTCTTGACTTCAGTATGCAATAAGCATATGCTCTAGGCCATATATTACCCTTCTGAGAACTTACTTTTATGAATGATCTGCACAAGGGAAGAGGAGAAGCTGAACGGGAAGTTGTGCTCGATAAGATCGTTTTTGTGTCTCCATATGAGGGGTGGAGCTATGCAAGTTAGGTAGGGCTTAAGGATAATCCCCAGTGTGTAATTGCCCCTGTGATTTGTCCCTCATGTTTTCTTTCATCAAAAAGGGCCGCCATTACAGCAACGGCCATTAAACCAACATCGCTGACAGTATATCGGACATTACCATTGGCAAGGGAACCCTGCCCAGCCGATCATCCCCGAATGGCGGCTAGACTCCGCCCCTGATAACTCATAACGGAGCAACCTTGCCCTGAGCTTTGTGAGTGGTGAAGGAGCCATGGGATGATGTAATGGGACGTCAGGATTGGTCGGGGAGTGGCGTCAGTGAGGGACAAGGGAGGATGAGTCCTTCCTCCCTCTCCCTCGCTTTCTCTCGTTCTGGCTTTCGCCCCGGTCGGTCGCTTTTTGTCTCGGGTGGCTCTCGGCTGCTGCTCGCTCATGTGCTCGAACAGGATGCTAACCATTGTTTGTTCGGCTGGGTCGTGGAGTTGTGCGCTTTGGAGAAAGGGGAAAGAGGAAGAAGAGCACACCTCTTGGGTTTTCGCCCGTACAAGAATGGGGTCGTCTAGTCCTTCATGAGCTGGTCGTGTGGGTCTCACAAAGGAGCTCTGGATTGTGTTGGTAGTGTTTCGGTGCCTGCTGGGCTTGTGGAGGGCTCAAGGCCGTGCTGTTCGACACTAGGACGAGGAGGGCCATTCTCAAAGGCGCCTGTCTTGGCTGTTTGCTTTGCACCAGGCGTTTTTGACGCACAGCGCCAGCCCCATTGTCAGAGCGCTTCCCACACGAGCCGTTTCGGGCCACATCGTACTGCCGTTTTTTCAACATTCTTGTTGAGCAAGCTGAGTGTCGGCCGATATAAAAAGAACATTATTTTATTTTCATTAATCTTTCCCCTTGTCTGTGTTTTCGTGTCTGAGTGGAGACGTCTCAATATAGGAATTCGTTTTACCTCACCTTTCATTTTTATCGTACCACATTTATTATCATTAAATTCTTTATTTAGGCATTTCATTCTTGTATTGTGAATTTTCCTTGTCGTGTATGTTTATGTGTTTGTGAGTTTGAGGAATAAAAACCCCGTGGCAGCCGTCCGGTCAGATACGGCTTCAAGGCCTTTCCCGCGCATGTGAAGATAATCCCGCCAAATTTGGTTATAAGCCTCGGAGTTAAACCGACATTTGGCTATCTGTCCAAGGCTGATCTTGATCGGCTATGGACTTGACTATTAAAAGGCATACACGTACCCACACAAGTGAGAGAATGAGAAACACACAACGCATACGCACACAAGTTTGGGAGAATGACAAAAGAGCAAGAAGATTCAAAAAAGAGCTTGACAGAACATGGATCGACACGGAAGGTTCATATGGAATGGCTAAGAAGAGGTCAAATTAATTGGGATGGAGAACGAGTCATCATAAATGGCCAAGACCAGGGACACTACACCAATGGCTTTAAGAGAATGGTGGAATTGAGCCAATCGGAAAAATGCAGGTTTTGTGGGATAGAAACAAAGTACCAGTCTTCTCCTTTGGGATGCAAAATACTCATGTCAGAACAATTGTACACAGAAAGACATGACAGCATCTGTCGAGTAATCCACTGGCACATCTGTAAACATTTCAACATTCCGGTTCCAGAACAATCATGGAAACACAAACCAAATCCGATCCTTGAAAAGGAACACACAGTGCTCACGCATGACAAGATGAACCCATCGAGTGTGGACATTGCAGGCCGACCTTGGTGCAGGCGCTGAAAAATGAGGTCAAGAGGACTTGGAAATTGAAGAAATCTGAAATTGTACTGGTGAAAGTCAGGAAAACCAGGATGATCAGGAAAACCCTAACTGAGCACTTAGAAAGCATTCCGGGGAATATCATGACATACGAGAGACAAGCGGAGGCTGTCAGATGTTGAGTGAGGATTCCAAAAAGAGCCCTTGGAACGGAGTTATGAGAACGAAGTTTCACAATCTTGTTCATTTGATTTAGGGAATAACATCAGATTTAAGACCACAAACACCAAACAGATTTAGGGAATAACAAAACGTACGAACACTCAGAAAACTGACTTCAAAAATATCCTCACAAAGTGAAATCGGGATCATAAGTGTTCCTGGAGCACTGTATATTCAAGAGTCACAAACGGCAAGCCACAATAATATAGGCCTGGTCTTCCTTCCTAACAGATATTGAAAACTTTCGCAGAACCAGAGACTTGAGAAGAAATATAGAAAACAGGGTAAATCTAAAAATCATCCAAAAATTTAAACATAAATATGAAAGATACTACCATTCGGCGTCCACAACCATGCTTGACCATGATGCGGAACTTTGGCCGAGGCCCTCATTTTTACCTCCGCCACCAAAGGTGGATGGAGGTTGTTTTCACCCCTGTCTGTCCGTTTGTGAACAAAATATCTCAAAAAGTTGTGGACGGATTCGGATGGGATTTGGCAGAGATGTAGCGCATGTGACAAGGACGAAATTATTCGATTTTGGTGAAGATCCGGATTCGGATCCGGCTACTGGAATTTTTAAAGTGATTCTTCACCATTGGGGGATAGGAACAAAAACGATACATTGCGGGATATCTCAAAAAGTTGCGGATTGATTTGGACAGAACTTGGTGGACCGTTTGGGTGTCTGACAAGGACAAATAGTTTCGTGAAGATCTGAATTTGGTGAAGATCTGAATATGGATTCGGATATGAGAATTATTTAATTTCATTAAGTGATTCTTCACCATTGGGAGATCGGACCAAAAACGATACATTGCGGGATATCTCAAAAAGTTATGGACGGATTTGGACAAAACTTGGTGGACCGTTTGGGTGTCTGATAAGGACAAATCGATTCGATTTTGGTGAAGATCTGAATATGGATTCGGATATGAGAATTATTTAATTTTTAAGTGATTCTTCACCATTGGTAGGTAGGGCCAAAAACTATACATAGTGGAATATCTGAAAAAGCTATGTAAGAATTTGGACGAAACTTGGTGGACAGGTTGTGTGTGGGACAAGGAAGAATCGATTCAATTTTGGTGAAGATCCGGATCCGGCTAGTACTAGTAGAATTTTTTAAAAGTGATTCTTCACCATGGGGTGATATGGCCAACCAGGCGGAGGTTTGCTCTCCACTGAGTGCCCTTCTAGTTTTACCCTCATTCGCTTTTAACTCGGTTTCTCCGCAAACGCTTGAGCGCCTACACCTGGATAATGAGTTTAAATAAAATGACATGACGATTGGATGGAAAATGCGGCCGGCGTTTCAAAAAGGGTCTTGTTTTCTGCAGGCATGGGTCGTAGGGTGTTTCACCTATCAGGAATAAGCACAGTTTGATGACTCAACCTGCCTGTGAAACACGAGGATGACATTTTGACTTTGTAGCTGGGTCGGGATTCGAACCCAGGTTGGACAACCTAGAGGTGAGTATGCTTACCTGTAGCCTGTAGGCCACCCTGCCAGTCCCATTTCACCATGCATGGGGTCCGTCTGGATTCGGATCCCGACCCAGCTATAAACTGCCGTCCTGGTGTTTTACAGGCAGGATGATCCCATGTGTGTTCCGTCCCTCGGATGGATGTTAAACTGGGAATCCCGTTCACTGGCATGAGTTTGGAGAGAACACGCGGAACGATCCAATCGGTGACGTCACTTCCTCTCCTTTGGCTTTGCACTTTTTGATACTCAACCGATTCATCTGGTCCACATGGAAATATCTTCCGACGCTTATAACGCATAACGAGGGGGAATTTGTACTCGAACAAAACAAAAAGAAGAAACGTACAAAACGCGTTATTTATTTTGAATCGGCGCCGGTTTATGACGGAGAATGGATTCCACGAGAGGTCATGATCGCCTCCGGCCCTTCCCGGTCTGGCTGAAGACCCAGGGTCTATCGGAGGAGTCTCTCAGAGCCGCCATCACTGGTCTGGGGATCGAGATCTTCGGAGCTCTCTGTGCCCGAGCCGAGCCCGCTCCGGTGAGGGATCGACTGTGTTCTTTCGCCGCACGGAAGTTCACCTTCACCATGTACGTCGATCTATGTCGGCACATGGAGTCGGTCCGTGCGGGACGAAGATCGGAACGGACGTGTGTTAAGGAGACGGGAGGACCTGATGGGGTCGTACGGATCAAGGTCGAAAACGAACTCCCGGGAATTGAAGAAGATGAAAGAAACCCCGAGGACGGTGAGTCGGAGAACTAAAAGTTCTTCTTCTTCTAAATACAAAGTCGAGACCGTGGAATATATAGATAGCGGGTCGGGGTGTCGGAGTGACGTATGTGGCGGCCATTCTGCGAACGTGTTATCTGCACCACAGACGGCGGATTTCCCCATTGAACTGTATATAACACTCACTCACATATGTATAACTGTATATAACACTCACTCACATATGTATAACTGTATATAACACTCACTCACATATGTATAACTATGTAACACTCACTCACATATGTATAACTGTATATAACACTCACTCACATATGTATAACTGTATATAACACTCACTCACATATGTATAACTGTATATAACTCACTCACATATGTATAACTGTATATAAAACTCACTCACATATGTATAACTGTATATAACACTCACTCACATATGTATAACTATATAACACTCACTCACATATGTATAACTGTATATAACACTCACTCGCATATGTATAACTGTATATAACACTCACTCACATATGTATAACTGTATATAACACTCACTCACATATGTATAACTGTATATAACTCACTCACATATGTATAACTGCATATAACTCACTCACATATGTATAACTGTATATAACACTCACTCACATATGTATAACTGTATATAACACTCACTCACATATGTATAACTGTATATAACACTCACTCACATATGTATAACTGTATATAACACTCACTCACATATGTATAACTGTATATAACACTCACTCACATATGTATAACTGTATATAACACTCACTCACATATGTGTGACTGTATATAACACTCACTCACATATGTATAACTATATAACACTCACTCACATATGTGTGACTGTATATAACACCCACTCGCATATGAACAAAAGGTGGGAGTGAAGGGGAAGCCGTAGCCAGAGGTACTCCTGGGGGTGAGGTGGAGAGAGGGCAGTGCAAGGAGAGTGAGGAAGAGAGTTTTTGATAAAGATAGCCACCCCACCACCAGGACGAGGCTCAGGTCTATCATACCGGAGGAGGGAGTAACCAGGAAGAGATATTAAGGAATCAGAGATAACTTGAAGGAGGAAAGTTTCTGTTAAGCAGATCACGTCTGGATTGGGAGAAGCAACCTGTATGGAGAGATCAGTCAGGTTTGAGCGAAGGCCCCGGATGTTTGATGTCCTGTTTGAGGAGGTAGGGAGAGCTGTTGACAGTATGGTGGGGATTGCCGAAGAGCAAGGAGAGAAGGCAGGATGACGAGAAGCTAGGTGGTGATGGGATGAGGCACAGTGAGGAGGTAATATGGTGGGTGGGAGGGGGGGAGAGAGGGCAGAGGGAAGTAGAAGATTGGAGGAGGTGCAGGAATGAGTTGGAAGACAGAGGAAGCACGGAGGAGGCAGCTTTGTGGATGAGTTAAGAGGTAACTTTGGGGAGGAGGGGTGAGAGGGGAAATTTGAAGGTGAGGGGGGAGATTTGAAGGGGAGGGGTGAGGAGGGAGATTTGAAGGGGAGGTGTGAGGGGGGAGTTTTGAAAGGGAGGGGTAGGGGGAAGGTAGTGATATAGGGGTATGAGGGAGTAGGAGAAGGTGACATGGAGTGGTACACTGGTACGAGGTAGCGTTGGTTGGATACAGGCGAGTACAAGAAGAGGAGGGAACAGACAGGGAAAGATTTGACATGGAAGAAATACAAAAGGAACGATTAATGAAAATCGAACACTTATTACAAACTGGGTTTCTTGAGATCTTGAGATCCTGCGCATGCGCAAGATTGGAGGTCTCGTCTCTTCAAAGCTGTCCATGCGCGCTCGCTTTCGAAGTTAAGTAACTTTTCACAATTGTGTTTTTGTCGAAACTGTATCTTTCTCTCGGTGTATGTACCTATTGGGGTGTCTTTAATAGTATTCTTGGCGTTGGTTTTTCATACCTGTGTACAGAATCGTCGGTCTTTCGTATCACGTATTCTGAGGTCTAAGTGTAGTACTAGGCTACCGTGTCCGACCTTGGCTTGAGGCTTTGTTTTTGGCTCGGCGGTTCTCCGATCGCGCTGCAATTACTTTCCGGTCTCTGTTTTTCACGGTCTTTTCATTCCATACTTCCTTGTTTTAAAATCTCAAAAAAAAAAAAAAAAAAAAAACATTTCCTTCTGTTCTTATTCGTTTATTCGTTCTTATTTGTTCGTTCGTTCTTCGACCACGTTGTTTGTGATCACGTGATCACGTTGTTAAAAAATGTCTCATCTGACCCCTGGAGACCTGTATTCTGTCATATTCTATAACACCTTTTTCTTCTTCTTCTATAAAAGGATGCTTTCGACTTGCTCACCAAATCTATTCATTCCAAAAAAAAATTCCATCTCTTATAGTGCATCTTTCATTCATTCCCTAAACTCTCCAGCACTCCATCCTCCCTCCAGCGTCCTCAAACGTATTTTTGACTCGAATGTCTCAAGAAACTCATTTTGCAATAAATGTTCGTTTCCCATTAATCGTACACTTTTCAAAATCCCATCACCCCAAAATCCCATTTCCCATCACCCCTCCCCTCTAAATCTACCCCCTTGCCCCTCCCCTCCAAATCATCCCCATCACCCATCTCTTTCAAATCTTCCCCCTTGCCCCTCCCCTCCAAATCTTCCCAATCACCCATTCCTTTCAAATCTCCCCCCACACCCCTCCCCTCCGAGACTCTCCCTCGCTCCTCCCCTCCTAGACTCCCCTCTCACCCCTCCTCCTCAAAGCGTCCTCCCCGCTTCTTCCCCCTTCCAACTTTCACCTTCATCTCCCTCAACCTTCTGCCTCGCTCTTCCCCCTCGTCAAATAACACCTCACTGCGCCTCTCCCAATCACCATCAAACCTTTTGTCTGCCCCATTCTTCCCTTTCTCCAAGCTATTCTGTAATCTCCGACACACCTTCAACAGCTCTCCCTACCTCTTCTTCCTCTCCCACACCTTACCCTACCACCCCCCCCCCCCCTGTTCTGTATCCGATGCTCCCCCTTCCTCTTCCTTAACAGTATGGACCTCAAACATCCGGGGCCTTCGCTCAAACTTGTCTGATCTCTCCATACAGGTTGCTTCTGACAATCCAGACGTGATCTGCTTAACAGAAACTTTCCTCCTTCATGATGTCTCTGATTCCTTGGTATCTCTCCCAGGTTACTCCCTCCTCCGGTATGATAGACCTGAGCCTCGTCCTGGAGGTGGGGTTGCTCTCTTTATAAAAAACTCTCTTCCTCACTCGCCCTGCACTGCCCTCTCTCCACCTCACCCCCAGGAATACCTTTGGCTACGGCCTCCCCTTCGCTCCCACCTTTTGTTCATATGTGTGTTGTACCGTCCACCAAACAGTGATGACTCCATCTACATCTCGCTGTCTGAGAATATGGACCAACTTCTATCTACCCATCCCAACTCTCTCTTCCTCATATGTGGTGATTTCAACTGTCACCATGCCAGTTGGCTGGGTGTGGGTACCTCTCTCACCAGCCATGGCTCTTCAGCAAAGGACTTCTGTGACTCACTGGGACTGACACAATCTGTCAATTTCCCGACCCGGATTTCAGTCAACGGAGCATCTTCTCTTCTGGACTTGGTTATGACTAACTTCCCTGAAAATGTCTGCTGCTCTTCTTGTGCTCCAATCGGCTCTTCTGATCATGTGCTTGTTAAAGTGGACATCTCTCTGACCATTCTCAGAAGAGCCTCCTCAGCGTCGACGGGTCTGGCATTTCACTCAGGCCAACTGGCACGGTCTTCAAGCAGCCATCAATCATCTGGACTGGTCTCCCATCTCTACTGCCTCTGACATAAATTCTTCCTGGGAATTCTTCCAAAGCAAACTGCTCTCTCTCATGCACAGATTTATCCCATCTCGTCTTCTGTTGTCATACCCTTCCTCCCGTCCATGGTACACGGAATCTTGTGGTGAGGCTATTGCCCAGAAACAACTTGCTTTCGTCTCCTGGAAAGCAAATCCAACGGAAGGAAATCTCATTTCCTTTCACAAAGCCCGAAACAAGTGTGTGTCCACCCTCAGGAGAGCCAGGAAACAATATCTCTCCATTCTCAGGACCGAACTCTCTTATCTGTCTCCCTCTTCCAAATCCTGGTGGCGTTTGGTCAAATCTGTTTCTGGTGTTTGTTCCCCCTCCATCCCCTCCCTGACCTCAAATGGCCACACGGCTGACTCCGCACGTGAAAAAGCTGAATGCCTCAATTCTGTGTTTGCCTCTAAATCTTGTGTCCCAAACCCATCCCTCTCTGTACCCACCGTACCCAGTCGTACCCAGCTGCTCCTGGACTCTGTGTCCTTTCCTCCTGACAAGGTGGAAAAGTTTCTGTCAACCCTCGACTCGGATTCTGCAACTGGACCTGACGGCATCAGCCCACGGGTCCTAAAATCCTGTTCTTCCGCTCTTTCACTCCCTCTCTCTGTTCTCTTCACCCTCTCTTTTGCTCAAGGTCATCTTCCATCTGCTTGGAAATCTGCCAACATCACCGCTTTGCACAAAAAAGGTGCAAAAACAGATCCCAGCAACTACAGACCAATCAGCCTTCTCCCAATTATCAGCAAAGTCATGGAATCCATCATTGCTTCAGATATGAAATCTTTCCTCTTCTCCAATGGCTTGATCTCTGATCATCAATTTGGTTTCAGACCTGGACACTCTACTCTGGACATGCTGCTTCTGCTTTCTCAACAATGGATGGAGGTCCTCAATGCCAAACAGGAAATTAGAGCAGTCTCCCTTGACATATCACGTGCCTTCGATACGGTCTGGCACCCCGCTCTGCTCACCAAACTCTCCTCTTTTGGTATCCATGGAAATCTCCACGCATGGCTGGCGGACTTCCTCTCTAGTCGTAGTCAACGTGTGGCCCTGAATGGGTTTCTCTCATCTCCTCTTCCTGTTCAGGCTGGAGTTCCACAAGGCAGTGTTCTGGGCCCTGTGCTTTTTCTGGTCTTCATCAATGATCTCTCTGACTCTCTTGAAAATCCTCTGTATCTCTTTGCTGATGACTCTACTCTCTGTCACTCCATTCTTCATCCCTCAGATCGGCAGTCTGCAGCCTCCTCACTCTCTGCAGACCTGGACAAAATCACAGACTGGGCAAGCAAGTGGAACATGTCTTTCAATCCTGACAAATCTCACACTCTTACGATGTCTCTCCGAAAAGACCGACTGGACAACCCTCCCATCCACTTTCTGAATAATCCTCTCCAAGAAGTTCTGTCACTCAAGCTTTTGGGTCTCACTATCTGCCATGATCTTTCCTGGGAAAACCACATTTCAAATCTGGCCTCCAAAGCCAGTCGCCGACTGGGCATCCTCCGTCGTGCGAAGTCCTTCCTTGGCACACCTGAGCTCCTCACCACATACAAGGCTTTCATCCGCAGCTCAATGGAATACTGCTCTCCCCTCTGGTCTGGTGCTCCTGCCTCACACCTAGCCCGTCTTCACGCTGTTGAAACCAAAGCGTTCAGAATCATTGGAATCTCCCGCGATGAAGCTAACTCCAAGGGCCTTTCACTCACTCACCGCAGGCAGGTTGGTGGTCTTTACGTCTTCTACCGACTCCTCTCTGGCCTTGCCCCCCCCCAGCCCTCTCTGGGCTCTGTCCCCCAAATATTCCTACAGGTCGCACAAGATCTGCCTGCAACCCTCTTATGGTCAAACTGCCAAAATCACGACTCTCTGCTCACCTTCACTCTTTCATGCCTCTTTTCTCCCGCCTCTGGAACAAACTCCCTCACTCTCTTCAATCCCACTCCACCCTCCAGGTCTTTAAAACAGCTGTTCACCACCATCTCTTATCTTCCCCCATCCAAAACCTTGATCTTTTCTATCCCCGCTAATTTCACCCCAATTCCACTTTTTTGAAATACCAACTTCTGTCCTGGAAGTCCTTGGTGTCCTTGTGTTTTATACTTCTCCCTCCCCCCCCCCCCCCCCCTTCCCACGCCTCTGCCCCCCAAGCCCTCTCCCTTCCACACATCTCCCTGCTCTCAAATGTTGTTTGTGTGCTTCACCTTCTCTCCCCATCTTGTTTTTCCGCTCCCTCTTTTTATATATTTTGTTTGTCTGGTTGATTTGTTTGTGAAGTAAATGTTAGCTCTTTCACGAGCCTCGATTCAGTATACAAAAAAAAAAAAAAAAAAAAAATCCTCAAGTGAGAGATACGTTTTTTGAAAATGTTAGAGGAGTGGTGGAATAAAGGTGAGTTTTGAGATTGGAGAAAGGAAGAACTGTAAGTTTTTTTTTTTTTTTTATCAGAATGATTGAAAGAGCGAATTGAAGATAGCCTTTTAAAAAGGAAGAAGAGGAGTGAATTGTAGTAGAATAGAGAATTCAACACGGGAGAAAGAGAAAGTTTGGACATTTTTTTAAAAACACCGTGACTACCATCTAGGTTAGTCATGGTTTATATAAGTATTTGGTTGGTACGGTGGGAGCGTATACATTTTTATCAGTTATTATAATTTTTTAAGGTTAGGCAGTAAAGTGGAAAAGCAACAGGTTGAAGAAAATAAAGTTTAGCTGTGTGATGAAAACGTTCAAGATCACAGTGGGAATGTCGAGTGGAAAACGGCAAAAATTCCAGAGAGCAGGAAGTATGTCCGGGAAGCGCAAGGACAGGTTTTGGAAGGGAAGGAATTGAATTTATTTTTTAAGACACTAAACGGGGTATAAAAGGGAAGAATTAAAGGTGAGGTAATGGGATTGAGGAGAAAACTAAACGAGTGCTGAAGGTGGTAGAGAGTAAAAAACAATAAAAGTGAACGTGGACTCAATAAGCGATGTATAGTGGAGCAAAATCCACGAGACTGATATGTGGTTCTGCAATATTTTGTCACTTGTGCCAAGAAAATCGAGATTACAAATGCTAAATAAAATGCAAAAATCTCGAAACCTTTGTCGGGAAACCCAATTTTTGGAATGGCCTTGGGACGAATGAAAACTTTTTTCAGATACCTATGCCAAGGCCATGAAAAAATTGCAGAAATCATTGGACACGTCAGATATGGGCACTACTTATGACGGAAGGAGGAGACCCCACAAGTAAGTTTGATGCTAATCTGTTCATCCTGCTTTCCTTAATGTGTTCTTCCGTTTAATCTGTGGATGTTTTCTAGAGCTAGACCAACAAACCTTTCTCAGTTCATACAAAGTGGAAATATGAGGTGTAACTCCAGATTCTCAACGTTTGAAATAAGTATTAAATAAATACGCTGCCTTCATCAACATCAATTTAATCAAACCTGCTGCTCATGAGAATGGTCTTTTCTCATGATGACCCATCACTGCCCTGTTTAAAATTACAGACCCAACAGAAGATTCAAGGATGGTGCTGTGCTGAGTGACTCTTCGTTCGATGATGAAGAGAGAAACCTGAAACGTCGAAAGGACGACACGCCGCCGCATGTAACGAAGCCATATAAAAGCGCCCGCTTCGATTATTCAACCGCCATTGCATCTCCAACGACCAGACCCGATCTCACATCATCTCTATCATTTGCGTCCTTCAGGACACCGTCACTCCGACCATCTACCTCAAATCAGCGAGCACAATCAAACCCAGTCGTTAGTTTTGGTGAGTGTTGAGTTTGTCAATTGTGATTTCAGTTGACCTCAGTGACTTCCTTGTGTCTTTCAAAAACGTATTCTCTCGTTTCCAGAGCGAAAAGTCTTTGAACTTCTTGAGGAGATAAAAATAGATGTCCAGAACCTTACGAGAATGTATGCAGCTCAAGTGTCGGGAGTGGAGGACAACTTGTCTGACGACGTAAATCTCCCTGTCCAAACTCTCGAGGAGCTTACAGACCTCAACTCCAGTGTCTGTGGTGCCAATCGTGCCAAAGCTGTCGTAAGCGATACCGTACATCCACATTTATTCAAATTAGAGTCGTTCTACTCAAGACTCGACATCGGTGAGTATGAGATCAATCTCTAGTTGTATATCGATGATGTGATTTGCAAGATGGAATTTGCCCGAGTCGGATTAAAAGTTTCAGTCTTGGTGAAACTTAATCATGCGAGTTTGTCTGTATTGACCATGTATTTTTGTCTGTGGCTTCGACTCTTTTAACCTCATGATTTTTTTTTCCCCACAGGTGGCCTACTTGATGATTCTCGGCGGCAGTAATCTGAAGAACACAGTATCTCGTCTCATGGTGAAACTTATGACTCATGATCTCAGCTTGAAATTTAGCTGGACAGGGAAAAATCTGGAAAAACATTCACTCCGTGATTTGAGCCATCTTGTCAAGGTCATAAAAGGTGAGAGAGAATTGATTTGAAACTCTACTTGATCTATCAGAAGTAATTTGACCAAGATATGTAATGATCAAAAGCTCTATTTGATGAAGAGCCTGAATTTTCAGTCTGTATTTCAGGATCAAGCCCTTTTGTTTCCCATTGATAATTATTACCTTTGCTTGCTTTTCATCTTTTTTTGGAATCCTAAATCTTTTCTTTAAATAGGGACCGTCCGAATGAATCCCACCACCAAGCGTGCCAGCGATGACGAGATAGAGGCGAAAATAAAGAACTGGCTCAATAATGCGAAGGATCGGTTCGGTGGTCGAATCGAGAGACAGAAACAACACGAGACGACGGATTTAATAATCATCCTGACTAGTCCCATTTGTATAATCATCCTGACTAGTCCCGTTTGTGTCCAGTTGGTGTAAGTATATCGAGCTCTTCGTCTTCCCAATGAAATAATTTTATGAAAATCATCAGTTCATGAGTCATGTTTTTTCATGATGATATTAATGACATCTGTATGTCGATTTTGTTTATTTTTTTTTGTATACATTCAAATGTATGTCAATTTATGTATACATTCAAATGTGTCTATTTTTGTATTTTTGTATCCATTCAAATGTATGTCGATTTTTGTATCCATTCAAATCTGTCGATTTTTGTATACATTAAAATGTCTATTATTGTATTTTTGTATACATTCAAATGTATGTCGATTTTTGTATACATTAAAATGTATGTCGATTTTTGTATACATTAAAATGTCTATTTTTGTATTTTTGTATACATTCAAATGTATGTCGATTTTTGTATACATTAAAATGTCTATTTTTGTATTTTTGTATACATTCAAATGTATGTCGATTTTTGTATACATTCAAATGTATGTCAATTTTTGTTTACATTCAAATGTATGTCAATTTTTGTAGACATTCAAATGTGTATTTTTGTATTTTTGTATCCATTTAAATGTATGTCGATTTTTGTATACATTAAAATGTCTATTTTTGTATTTTTGTATACATTCAAATGTATGTCGATTTTTGTATACATTCAAATGTATGTCAATTTTTGTTTACATTCAAATGTATGTCAATTTTTGTAGACATTCAAATGTGTATTTTTGTATTTTTGTATCCATTCAAATGTATGTCGATTTTTGTATCCATTCAAACGTATGTCGATTTTTGTATACATTAAAATGTCTATTTTTGTATACATTCAAATGTATGTCGATTTTTGTATACATTCAAATGTATGTCGATTTTTGTATACATTCAAATGTATGTCGATTTTTGTATACATTCAAATGTATGTCAATTTTTGTATACATACATACATTCAAATGTGTCTATTTTTGTATACATACATACATTCAAATGTATCTATTTTTGTATTTTTGTTTGCATTCAAATATATGTCAATTTTTGTAGACATTCAAATGTGTCTATTTTTGTATTTTTGTTTACATTCAAATGTATGTCAATTTTTGTAGACATTCAAACGTGTCTATTTTTGTATTCATTCAAATGTATGTCAATTTTTGTAGACATTCAAATGTCTATTTTTGTATTTTTGTTTACATTCAAATGTATGTCAATTTTTGTAGACATTCAAATGTGTCTATTTTTGTATTTTTGTATGCATTCAAATGTATGTCAATTTTTGTAGACATTCAAATGTCTATTTTTTTATACATTCAAATGTATGTCTATTTTTATATTTTTGTATACATTCAAATGTCTATTTTTGTATTTTTGTATGCATTCAAATGTATGTAAATTTTTGTATATATTCAAATGTGTCTATTTTTGTATACATTCAAATGTATGTCTATTTTTGTATTTTTGTATACATTTAAATGTGTCTATTTTTGTATACATTCAAATGTATGTCGATTTTTGTATGCATTCAAATGTGTATTTTTGTATACATTCAAATGTATGTCAATTTTTGTATACATTCAAATGTGTCTATTTTTGTATACATTCAAATGTATGTCGATTTTTATATTTTTGTATGCATTCAAATGTGTATTTTTGTATACATTCAAATGTATGTCAATTTTTGTATACATTCAAATGTGTCTATTTTTGTATACATTCAAATGTATGTCTATTTTTGTATTTTTCTATACATTCAAATGTATGTCGATTATTTATTTATTTTTTTGGTATTTTTCCAATAAATTGAATTACTGCTTATTTTACACATCTGGGTCCAATTTTGTGAATTGGCAGAGTACATGTGGATGGGTCGTTAGCGGTTTGTCGTTGGAAATCGGACAGTATGTATAGGGAGGGGTAGTTGGTGCTAAGAGGTCGGGCTCTATGTGGTTTGTGATCGGTAGACGCAGTCGGGCTGGCACTGGCCCGATGATCAGAACCGGCACGGGCCCATTGAATTGGCCGACATTAGACCAACGTTGGCCCAATATAAAATGTTGGCTAGGTGTTGTTTAATATGTGCAATACAAACCTTCCTGCTAATAACACCGGCTGTCTGTTTCTTACCTCCCCACAGAAGGTGGCATAGGAAAAATGGTATTTTTTTCATTATTGAAAATGAAACAATAATGTTTCGTTACTGAAAAAAGGTGGATGGCGCTTATGTTTTCCCTGATGTCTATGAGCAGGATATCTCAAAACGTTATGGATGGATTCGGACAAAAGTTGATGGGCAGGTTGAGTATGTGACGAGGACTAATGGATTCGATTTTGGTGAAGATCCGGATCCGAGAGTAGTTTTTAAAAGTGATTCTTCGTCATTGAGACATGACCCAAAAAACAATATGGCATGTTTCAAAAAGTTGTGGACAGCTTCGGATTAAAAAAGTGGATGAGTTAGTTGGGTGACAAGAACAAGCTGATTAGTTTTTGGTTCAAGTCCGGATCCAGTTCTGCCTATTAGTGGGATATAAAACGAAACTGGTTGGCCTGGCAGAGGTTTGCGCTCTACCGAGTGCGAGTGCCGTTGTAGTTGCCATTGTAGTGAACAGTAATCCACAACTAACACTGAGAAATGTGCACCTTAAGATATCAAATGGTTACCTGTAGTATTTGAATGCAGTACCATATCTATGTGTTATTCTTCTTTTGTATGCAGCATAAGGCTGTGGGGTGGCATCATTGGCAGAGGGTGTGGCTGTGCCGTTGATGCAGTGCCCTCTGTAGGTTAGGGCAGGAATTTGTAATTTGTTCAGGGTGCCGGCGATAGCTCACCTGCTCTTCGCGAAGAACACCGTGGAATCTTTAACTTCCTCCAACTCAAGCCGGCAGATGGGATGCCCGTTTAACATCCGTCCGAGGGACGGCACACATTCATGAAACCCAGATGGTTTCATGCTACACCAATGGCTGAAAGATCCGCGGGTTGCCAGAAATTGTACCATCGTTTTTCATGGCATTAAAAAAAAATCGGGTTCTAAGACGGTCTATCGGGGATGGGAGGAGGGCGAGGGAGGGTTGCCCCCCAAAATAAACATTTGCTCGCTTCTCTGAAACTACACACACATTTTCTATGCAACTTGACCACAACCTTCATCACCCGTGATGCACCAAAGTTTGTTCACGGCATAAAAAAGAATCAGGATTTACAGGGGTTTGTGGGGGGTTGGACCCCCTAAAATAGGTATTTGCTCTCTTCTAAAACTACATTCAATTTGGATGAGACTTGATGACAACCTTCATTTGTTCACGATTCTTCATTTGTTCACCTTCGTTTGTTCATGGCATTAGAAAAATCGGGGTCTAATGGCGTCTATGCGGAGGGGGTTTCCCCCCCCAAAATAGGTGTTTTTTTGGTTTAAAGTCTTATAATTACATCAGTATGATTCTGCATGCTGCCATGTCTCCTAGCAAGCATTGAAATTGGACTAAAATACTGTTATACCATTTAAAATACCTTTTAGTCGGTGAAGTATACTGCTTTATTCCATCAGGTGAGCGCCATGGGGTATTACCCCTATTTTTATTCAATAGAGTGACTTTATGCCCTGTTTGGGGGAAGTTAAATTAAAAAAGTAATTTATGTTACACTAGCCGAAAGCACCCCGCGTTGCCCGGGTTCTTTTTGAATGAATTTACTACTATAATTCAGCTTTTACTCGTGGCCGTAGAAGATTGACTACAATAATTCAGCTCAGCTTTTAATTGCGAAATGGGCCCAGCCTGGCCGAGGCGGCCTCGACCGGCCTCGCCACCTAGCCTATAACCTTCCCGGGGCTCGTCCCGACATTTTTTGTCTCAGAGGTTTCCTCCTATCTTTCACCGTTCAGTAGATTAGCGCGTGCAGACAGACAGACAAACAAACAAACAAAAACTTTCTTTTTTTATATATATATATAGAAGATAACGCTTGATTACCCTGCATTCTGATAGGCTTAAACCTTATCATTGGACATATGGGTCTCTCATCGTGAATAACACTCGACACAAACAAAGCCAATGGCAATCTGATGCAACAAACCTGAGCAGTGTATAATCAGCAGAGGCTTACAGGCCTAATGTTTTAGGCTCACCAGAAAACCAAGATGGCGGCCATATCATTTCGTCTCGGTGCTATGGTGGGTGGAGTCAAGCGACAGATGTGGGTGTGGTCTGGCAGCTGTCCAACCAATGGATGCTATTTCAAAAATTTACCCCCAACAACAACAGCAGCGGCTCTCGAAAACCTTGACTTCGATGATGGTAAAAAAAATGTCGCATGTAAAAAAGAAAAAATCTGATCCAAAATCTCCTGAATGAGTCACAAAACAACCTGACGAGAAATCGGTGGGGGAAAAAAAATTCAGCGAGTACGTAATAAACAAGTCAGGAGACGACGATGGTTCACGAGCGAGCGGTATTCAATGACAAAGGAAGGACTATAACCGAAACAGGCCCGGACAGGCCAGCCCCGGAAATGTCAAAACGAAGGTTACTGACCTTGAAATAAAAAGAAGAACCACCTTTAGAGGCCATTTCTCCCCACAGAGCAGGGGTTGGCCTTTTTTGGACACCATGGTCCCCTTTTTGAAGCAATGATTTTATGGTCCAGATGCCCTTCCTGCCACCAACCCTATTAATCGCCTCTTGCAACACACAGGGTATTACCAGTGAACTGGTACTCAATTTACCGACCTCAGAGGGATGAACAGGCTGAGATCAACCACCTACTTGGATTCGAACCCAGGATCCTAGGATCCCAAGCCAGCACCCACACCACTAAGCCAACACCAGGCTGTTACTGACCTTGAAATGAGATAGAAAATAATGTATAATCAGTTTAGAGATTAGTTAGCTACACAATACCGAAAATTCGGTGAAAAATGAAATGAATAAATAAATAAATTTTTTTAAATGAAGAAAAAAAAATGAAAAATCTACCTCCGTGGGGCTAGACACGTGACATTGGCCTAACCAAATATCGAAACCCCTGTCAGATTCCACCAAACCCCTCGGAGAAGATGTAGCTTGAACTCAATTACCCCCTAAAAAGACATCTTTTTCGGGCGTGGCTCCGCCCACAATGGGCGCAATACGCCCACTCTCGGCAGGACACAACTAGATCATGATATCGACCTCCCACCGAAGTTTCATCGAGATCGGATGATATCATCGGGTAGTTTTGCTGCGGACAGACAGACACACAGACATACAGACACACACACAGACAGACGCACACACATGACGAATATAGTGGTCACTTGATAACTCGTGAACCGATAGATAATTTCCAAACCATCGAGTACGTAATAAATAGATGGTTTCCAAACCGTCGGGTACGTAATAAATAGATGGTTTCCAAACCGTCGGGTCCGTAATAAATAGATGGTTTCCAAACCGTCGGGTCCGTAATAAATAGATGGTTTCCAAACCGTCAGGTACGTAATAAATAGATGGTTTCCAAACCATCGGGTACGTAATAAATAGATGGTTTCCAAACCATCGGGTACGTAATAAATAGATGGTATCCAAACCATAGCGAAAAGGAGGTCTGTATTGATTAATCGATCAGATAGAGGAAATGTGAAGTTGTTTAAAAATGCGTTGTTGTCGGTTTGTCAATGAAGCATTTTGAGTGAAAAATATCCACGAAAAGCTCGCTGGGGCAGGAGGAGGGGGTTGGAATCGCCGCGTCGTCTCAACCTGTGGAAGAGTGGGGGGGGGCTATTTTTTATTTTATTTTTTTCCCCCAATTTCAATCATTCACTGCTCAGTCTTTATAGGCACCTCTGAATTCCCCCCCCCCCCCTTTTAGTCCGAGTTTCCGCTGTCTCCCCCTTCGCCATTGAGGCGAGCGCTCAGAAAAAAGCGCGGAAATCTTAAATAACAAATAGCGCGCGCTGAACGATCCAGGCGCTGACGTGACGTCACTTCCTGCAGTTGCGGCTTAGCTCTTTTTGCTACCAAACTGGCCGCTCTTGTCCACATGGAAATATCTTCCAACGCGAATTTCTCCTTTCTCCTCCTTCTACAAAACGCGTTCTTACTTATTTCTAATCTCGGCGCAGCTTCCGGATGAAGAATGGACCTGACAAGAGCTCGGTGCGGCCTCGGTCCCGGCCCCGTTCCCGGCCCAGCCTGGCTGAAGAACCAGGGTCTACCGGAGGAGTCTCTCAGAGCCGCCATCACTGGTCTGGGGATCGAGATATTCGGAGCTCTCTGTGCCCGAGCCGAGCCCGCTCCGGTGAGGGATCGACTGTGTGCTTTGTCCGCACGGAAGTTCCCCTACACCATGTACGCCGAGCTGTGTCGGTACATGGAGTCGGTCCGTGCGGGACGAATATCGGAACGGACTGTCGTGCCCGGATGTGGTGGAAAGGAGCCGGGAGTGCCTGTTATTTCTGCACTAGTCCTGCAGATCAAGATCGAAGATGAATACCCGGGTCTTGAAGAAGATGAAAGAGACCCCGAGGATGGTGAGTCGATGACGTAAAACTCCTTACTCTTCTTATTCCACACCTCACACAACTATCTACTTCAGTTTAAATGGATGGGGTGTGTGTGTGTGTGTGTGTGTGTGTGTGTGTGTGTGTGTGTGTGTGTGTGTGTGTGTGTGTGTGTGTGTGTGTGTGTGTTTATACTGTTTATGTGTGTTTACTACACTGCTTATGTGTGTTTACACTGTTTATGTGTGTGTTTATGTGTGTTTACACCGTTTATGTGTATGTTTATGTTTGTTTTTATGTGTGTTTACACTGTTTATGTGTGTGTTTATGTGTGTTTACACCATTTATGTGTGTGTTTACACCGTTTATGTGTGTTTACACCGTTTATGTGTGTTTTTATGTGTGTTTATGTGTGTTTACACCGTTTATGTGTGTTTATGTTTGTTTTTATGTGTGTTTATGTGTGTGTACACTTTATATGTGTTTATATGTGTGTACACTGTTTATGTGTGTTTACTACACTGCTTATGTGTGTTTACACTGTTCATGTGTGTTTACCCTGTTTATGTGTGTTTGTTTGTGTTTATGTGGGTTTACACTGTTTATGTGTGTTTGTTTGTTTTTATGTGTGTTTACCCTGTTTATGTGTGTTTATGCTGTTTATGTGTGTTTATGTTTGTGTTTATGTGTGTTTACCCTGTTTATGTGTTTATGTTTGTGTTTATGTGGGTTTACACTGTTTATGTGTGTGTTTGTTTGTTTTTATGTGTGTTTACACTGTTTATGTGTGTGTTTATGTGTGTTTACACTGTTTATGTGTGTGTTTATGTGTTTACACTGTTTATGTGTGTTTACACTGTTTATGTGTGTTTACACTGTTTATGTGTGTGTTTATGTGTTTACACTGTTTATGTGTGTTTACACTGTTTATGTGTGTTTACACTGTTTATGTGTGTTTACACTGTTTATGTGTGTTTACACTGTTTATGTGTGTGTTTATGTGTTTACACTGTTTATGTGTGTTTACACTGTTTATGTGTGTGTTTGTGTGTTTACACTGTTTATGTGTGTGTTTATGTGTTTACACTGTTTATGTGTGTGTTTATGTGTTTACACTGTTTATGTGTGTGTTTATGTGTTTACACTGTTTATGTGTGTTTATGTGTTTACACTGTTTATGTGTGTTTACACTGTTTATGTGTGTGTTTGTGTGTTTACACTGTTTATGTGTGTGTTTATGTGTTTACACTGTTTATGTGTGTGTTTGTGTGTTTACACTGTTTATGTGTGTGTTTATGTGTTTACACTGTTTATGTGTGTGTTTATGTGTTTACACTGTTTATGTGTGTGTTTATGTGTTTACACTGTTTATGTGTGTTTACACTGTTTGTGTGTTTATGTGTGTTTACACTGTTTGTGTGTTTATGTGTGTTTACACTGTTTATCTGTGTTTACACTGTTTATGTGTGTGTGTATTTACACTGTTTGTGTGTGTGTGTGTGTGTGTGTGTGTGTGTGTGTGTGTGTGTGTGTGTGTGTGTGTGTGTGTGTGTGTGTGTGTGTGTGTGTGTGTGTGTGTGTGTGTGTGTGTGTGTGTGTGTGTGTGTCCGTCCGCTCACTTATACTTGCCTACAGGTCACAATTTTAAACAGATCTTCACGAAACTTCACTAAATGGTGGAGTTCGTGGTCCGGCAAAATCCTATATATTTTTGAGGTCAAAAGGTCAACAGGCCAAAGGCCCACCACTTTTTTTTTAATTTCCAAAATCCTCAAGTTTCATCCGATTGACTTGAAATTTGAATATAATTTTCAAATCGGCAAACTCAATTCAACCACCAACAATTTTTGAGATCAGCATAGACCAAGAGGTCAACATAGTCCAAAGGTCAACAACAATTTCAAATTTCTAAAGTCCTCAATTTTCATCCAACTGACTTGAAATTTGAATGAGATTTACATTTCAGTTAACTGAATTCAACCACCAACTATTTTTATGATCAACATAGGTCGCAAGGTCAACATAGGCCAAAGGTCAACCACTTTTTTTCATATTTCTAAAATCCTCAATTTTCATCCAACTGACTTGAAATTTGAATGAGATTTACATATCAGGTAACTGAATTCAACCACCAACTATTTTTATGATCAACATAGGTCGCAAGGTCAACATAGGCCAAAGGTCAACCACTTTTTTCATATTTCTAAAATCCTCAATTTTCATCCGATTGACTTGAAATTTGAATAGGATTTTCATATCAGCGAACTGAATTCAACCACGAACTATTTTTGAGATCAACATAGGTCATAAGGTCAACATAGGCTAAATTTCTAAAATTGTCAATTTTCATCAGATTAACATAAACTTTGAAGGCGATTTGCATATCAAGTCACTGAATTCAACCACTAATTAATTTTGAGGTCAAACAGACGCTCTACTCAGTGCCATGCTACTTTGTTGTGTTTTGCCAAGTGTCGCTTTATGAGTGATTTTTCATTTGTTTGTTTGTTTGTCTGTCTGTTTGTTTGTTTGTCCGCACAGAATAAATATGATTTTCTCTGCAACCGTTGGTCCGATTGACAGGAAATTTTCACCATAGGTGCAACTCCACTTGTAGAATTTTAAAATTATAATTATGACGTCATGGGTCACGTGGTTCTGCGCCCATCTTGCAAAAACTGAAAAACTTTGCACCTCTATCTCTCCGAAAGCACTGCATATAAAAAATTGAGACATGGCTCATTGTATAGAACTCACCATTGGGAATAGAAGATGTTAATGATGATGTCATGGGTGCCTCCATCATGACTTCATAATTCGACAAGTACAAAACGTCATCCGATCAAGATGAAATTTCTTGAGCATCATCTAGGGATAAATTTGTGGAGAAAAAATAAATGATGATGTAATCGGTAACGTGGTTCGGTCGCCATCTTGGAAAAACCGAAAAACTTTGCACCGAAATATATCGCCGAAAGCGATGCATAGAAAAAATTGAGACATGGCTCATTGTAAAGAGCTCTCGATGTGGAATAACATGTTAATGATGATGTCATAGGTTACTCCATTATGACGTCATAATTCGACAAGTACAAAACGTCATCCGATCACGATGAAATTTATTGAGCATCATCTCGGGATAAATTGGTGTTGAAAAAAAATAACGATGACGTCATTGGTCACGTGGTTCAGCTGCCATATTTGTTTTACTACGAAAGCCTTCAAAACCACTGAAAAGATGTCCTGGCGAGGGGTCTGCAATCTCTAATTACTCTTTCTTGTTTATTTTGTAATTGGAATGCCATGTCCTGTAAGGACCTCCTAAGCTGCTCAGTGCACAAGGATCTGCGCATGCGCAATATTGGTCGTCACGTCTATTCAAAGCTGTCCCTGCGCGCACGCTTTCGAAGTTAAGTAATTTTTCACAATTGTGTTTTTGTCGAATCTGTATCTTTCTTTCGGTGTATGTACCTATTGGGGTGACTTTAATAGGTTTCTCGGTGTTGGTTTTTCATACCTGTGTACAGAATCGTCGGTTTTTTCGTATCATGTATTCTGAGGCCTAGTGTAGTACTAGTAGGCTACCGTGTCAGACCTTGGCTTGAGGCTTTTGTTTTTGTCTCAGCGGTTCTTCGATTGCGCTGCAATTACTTTCGGTCTCTGTTTTTCACAGTCTTTTCACCCCATACTTCCTTGTTTTAAAATCTCAAAAAAAAAAACCAAAAAAATATTTTCCTTCTCTGTTCTTATCCGTTTGTTCGTTCTTATTTGTTCGTTCGTTCTTCGACCACGTTGTTCGTGATCACGTTGTTAAAAAATGTTTCACCTGTCCCCTGAAGAACTTTATTTTGTCATATTCTATAACACCTTTTTCTTCTTCTTCTATAAAAGAATGCTTTCGACTTGCTCACCAAATCTATTCATTCATTCTCTAAACTCTCCAGAACTCCACCCATCCTTCAGCGTCCTCAAATGTATTTTTGACTCGAATGTCTCAAGAAACTCATTTTGCAAAAAATTTTCGTTTCCCATTAATCGTACACTTTTCAAAATCCAATCTCACCCCTTCCCTCCAAATCTTCCCCATCACCCATCTCTTTCAAATCTTCCCCCCTGCCCCTTCCCTCCTAAACTCCCCCCACACCCCTCCCCTCCGAGACTCTCCCTCACTCCTCCCCTCCTAGACTCCCCTCTCACCCCTCCTCCTCAAAGCGTCCTCCCCGCTTCTTCCCCCTTCCAACTTTCACCTTCTTCTCCCTCAACCTTCTGCCTCACTCTCCCCCCTCCTCAAATAACACCTCACTGCGCCTCACCCAATCACCATCAAACCTTTTGTCCGCCCCATTCTTCCCTTTCTCCAAGCTATTCTGTAATCTCTGACACACCTTCAACAGCTCTCCCTACCTCTTCCTCCTCTTCCACATCTTACTCAACCGCTCCCCCCCCTGTTCTGTATCCGATGCTCCCCCTTCCTCTTCCTTAACAGTATGGACCTCAAACATCCGGGGCCTTCGCTCAAACTTGACTGATCTCTCCATACAGGTTGCTTCTGACAAACCAGACGTGATCTGCTTAACAGAAACTTTCCTCCTTCATGATGTCTCTGATTCCTTGGTATCTTTCCCAGGTTACTCCCTCCTTCGGTATGATAGACCTGAGCCTCGTCCTGGAGGTGGGGTTGCTATCTTTATAAAAAAACTCTCTTCCTCACTCGCCCTGCACTGCCCTCTCTCCACCTCACCCCCAGGAATAGCTTTGGCTTCGGCTTCCCCTTCGCTCCCACCTTTTGTTCATATGTGTGTTGTACCGTCCACCAAACAGTGATGACTCCATCTACATCTCGCTGTCTGATAATATGGACCAACTTCTATCTACCCATCACAACTCTCTCTTCCTCATATGTGGTGATTTCAACTGTCACCATGCCAGTTGGCTGGGGGTGGGTACCTCTCTCACCAGCCATGGCTCTTCAGCAAAGGACTTCTGTGACTCACTGGGACTGACACAATCTGTCAATTTCCCAACCCGGATCTCAGTCAACAGAGCATCTTCTCTTCTGGACTTAGTTATGACTAACTTCCCTGAAAATGTCTGCTGCTCTTCTTCTGCTCCAATCGGCTCTTCTGATCATGTGCTTGTTAAAGTGGACATCTCTCTGACCATTCTCAGAGAGCCTCCTCAGCGTCGACGAGTCTGGCATTTCACTCAGGCCAACTGGCACGGTCTTCAAGCAGCCATCAATCATCTGGACTGGTCTCCCATCTCTACTGCCTCTGACATCAACTCATCCTGGGAATTCTTCCAAAGTAAATTGCTCTCTCTCATGCACAGATTTATCCCATCTCGTCTTCAGTTGTCATACCCTTCCTCCCGTCCATGGTACACGGAATCTTGTAGTGAGGCTATTGCCCAGAAACAACTTGCTTTCGTCTCCTGGAAAGCAAATCCAACGGAAGGAAATCTCATTTCCTTTCACAAAGCCCGAAACAAGCGAGTGTCCACCCTCAGGAGAGCCAGGAAACAATATCTCTCCGTTCTCAGGACCGAACTCTCTTATCTGTCTCCCTCTTCCAAATCCTGGTGGCGTCTGGTCAAATCTGTTTCTGGTGTTTGTTCCCCCTCCATCCCCTCCCTCACCTCAAATGGCCACACGGCTGACTCCGCACGTGAAAAAGCTGAATGCCTCAACTCTGTGTTTGCCTCTAAATCTTGTGTCCCAAACCCATCCCTCTCTGTACCCACCATACCCAGTCGTACCCAGCTGCTCCTGGACTCTGTGTCCTTTCCTCCTGACAAGGTGGAAAAGTTTCTGTCAACCCTCGATTCTGATTCTGCAACTGGACCTGACGGCATCAGCCCACGGGTCCTAAAATCATGTTCTTCCGCTCTTTCACTCCCTCTCTCTGTTCTCTTCACCCTCTCTTTTCCTCAAGGTCATCTTCCATCTGCTTGGAAATCTGCCAACATCACCGCTTTGCACAAAAAAGGTGCAAAAACAGATCCCAGCAACTACAGACCAATCAGCCTTCTCCCAATTATCAGCAAAGTCATGGAATCCATCATTGCTTCAGATATGAAATCTTTCCTCTTCTCCAATGGCTTGATCTCTGATCATCAATTTGGTTTCAGACCTGGACACTCCACTCTGGACATGCTGCTTCTGCTTTCTCAACAATGGATGGAGGTCCTCAATGCCAAACAGGAAATTAGAGCAGTCTCCCTTGACATATCACGTGCCTTCGATACGGTCTGGCACCCCGCTCTGCTCACCAAACTCTCCTCTTTTGGTATTCATGGAAATCTCCACGCATGGCTGGCGGACTTCCTCTCTAGTCGTAGTCAACGTGTGGCCCTGAATGGGTTTCGCTCATCTCTTCTTCCTGTTCAGGCTGGAGTTCCCCAAGGCAGTGTTCTGGGCCCTGTGCTTTTTCTGGTCTTCATCAATGATCTCTCTGACTCTCTTGAAAATCCTCTCTATCTCTTTGCTGACGACTCTACTCTCTGTCGCTCCATTCTTCATCGCTCAGATCGGCAGTCTGCAGCCTCCTCACTCTCTGCAGACCTTGAGAAAATCAGACTGGGCAAACAAGTGGAACATGTCTTTCAATCCTGACAAATCTCACACTCTTACGATGTCTCTCCGAAAAGACCGACTGGACAACCCTCCCATCCACTTTCTGAATAATCCTCTCCAAGAAGTTCTGTCACTCAAGCTTTTGGGTCTCACTATCTGCCATGATCTTTCCTGGGAAAACCACATTTCAAATCTGGCCTCCAAAGCCAGTCGCCGACTGGGCATCCTCCGTCGTGCGAAGTCCTTCCTTGGCACACCTGAGCTCCTCACCACATACAAGGCTTTCATCCGCAGCTCAATGGAATACTGCTCTCCCCTCTGGGCTGGTGCTCCTGCCTCACACCTAGCTCGCCTTCACGCTGTTGAAACCAAAGCATTCACAATCATTGGAATCTCCCGCGATGAAGCTAACTCCAAGGGCCTCTCACTCACTCACCGCAGGCAGGTTGGTGGTCTTTCCGTCTTCTACCGACTCCTCTCTGGCCTTGCCCCCCCCCAGCTCTCTCTGGGCTCTGTCCCCCAAATATTCCTACAGGTCGCACAAGATCTGCCTGCAACCCTCTTATGGTTAAACTGCCAAAATCAAGACTCTCTGCTCACCTTCACTCCTTCATTCCTCTTTTCTCCCGCCTCTGGAACAAACTCCCTCACTCTCTTCAATCCCACTCCACCCTCCAAGTGTTTAAAACAGCTGTTCACCACCATCTCTTATCTTCCCCCATCCAAAACCTTGATCTTTTCTACCCCCGCTAATTTCACCCCAATTCCACTTTTTTGAAATACCAACTTCTGTCCAGGAAGTCCTTGGTGTCCTTGTGGTTTATACTTCTCCCTCCCCCCCCCCCCCCTCCCATGCCTCCTCCCCCCGGGCCCTCTCCCTTCCACACATCTCCCTGCTCTCGGATGTTGTGTTTGTGTGCTTCCCCTTCTCTCCCCATCTTGTCTTCCGCTACCTCTTTTTGGGTATTTTGTTTGTCTGGTTGATTTGTTTGTGAAGTAAATGTTAGCTCTTTCACGAGCCTCGATTCAGTATACAAAAAAAAAGAAGAAAGTACACCTTGAGATGGCGTGCGTTTAAAACATGGGAATTCTTTCCAGATTCTTTGTAGTTAATTGGTCTAATCAACGCAGGAGGTCATGCTGATCATTTTGGTGTATCACATTGCACATCAGAAAGCTCCAGTAGAACTCCACAAAAAGCATGCTTCACTCACACACGCACACACACACACCTACACACATACATACATAAACACATACACACATACATACACACACACATATATAGTAGATACAAATTCAGTTCATCATTTTACTCTGTACACTAAAACATTGCCTTCAAAGCTGTACATTAGAATTCTTTCCAAGAACCAATGCCTGACAACAAAGTTTTTTTTTTTGTGTGAATTATCTTTGCAGGCAAACAGGAGAAGGCCATCGCATGGTTTTGCTGCACCTTGTGCTCTCACACCTTCAACACAAAGGATGCATTGATGAGACACAGAAAGAGGCACCAACCAGTTTCCAGTGATGAAGCCTGTTATGAGACCACATTGGTGAACCACACTCTGATTCATGCAAAAGAGAGGCCATATACCTGCAGCATGTGTGGTAAGGGATTTAGTTTCTCATCAAACTTGAAAAAGCATGGGCGAATTCACACGGGAGAGCGTCCTTACAAGTGCACGGTTTGCGGCAAGGGATTCACTCAGTTATCACACTGTAAGATTCACATGCGGATTCATACAGGGGAGCGCCCCTTTTCTTGCAACATTTGTGGGAAGCCGTTCTCAAATAGATCATGCTTGCAAAAGCATACACGCATTCATACAGGAGGGTGCAAATACATGTGTGAGGTTTGTGGGAAGAAGTTCTCCTCCTCTTCAATTTTGAAGAATCATGTTCTTAGTCACACAGAGGAGGAGCTGCGTACCTGTAGTAGAGGGGAGAAGACATATACCTGCATTGTGTGTGATAAGGGTTTCAGATACTCATCAAAATGGAAGAGACACATGAGAATTCACACGGCAGCACGCCCATACAAATGTCCTGTATGTGGGAAAGGATTCAGTCGACCATCGTGGTGTCAGATTCACCTGCGCATTCACACGGGAGAGCGTCCATATGCATGTGCCGTATGTGGGAGAGGATTCGCTCGGTCGTCATCATGTCAGAATCACCAGCGCGTTCACACGGGAGAGCGCCCGTACACTTGCAAAGTTTGTCCAAAGACATACACGTCTTCATCATCTTTAAAAATTCACGCACGTATCCACACAGGGGAGCGTCCGTACACTTGCACAGTTTGCGCAATGACTTTCAAAGCTTCATCAGCTTTGAAAAAGCATGCAAGTTTCCATACATGGGAGAAAAATAATGAAAGAGTACACTTGGGAGAGATGCCTTACAAGTGTTTTGTGTGCAGCAAGCTATTTGCTCGTTCAGCAAGTTTGTCGAACCATAAAAAAATACACACAGGAGAGAAGCCTTACAAGTGTTCTATATGCAGCAAGGCATTTACTCGTTCATCAAGTTTGCATCAACATCAAAATATACACACCAGAGCGAACAGTATTCCAAGGACATTTAAATGTAATTTGGCCTAGATGTATGTGCCAAGTGCACATAGAGAGTGGGTAAACCAACATCTCGAGGAAATGCCCCCCGTAAATGATTCAGGAAAGATACGACAACAACTTACAAACATGGCAAAGTTCAAAAAATATCCCAGGTGGGATACCAAACTTTTGGTTAAAGTAACTAAGCTCTCCACTCTCACTTCTCTCAAGCATTTAACAAGATCATCAAAGGGGAACAACAACACTCTTCTCACAAGGCAACACTCTTCTCATCCCAAAATCGAATGAAACCCATCTACCCCACAAGTATAGACCAATAACATGCTTAACAACAGCATACAAACTTTTAACAGGATTAATTACTGATGAAATTTACGAATACCTCACTCAACAAGGAGCTTTAGAGACAGAAGGGAAAGGATGTAAGAGAGGATGTTATGGAATGATAGACCATTTGTTATGAAACAAGACCATACTCAAAAATTGCAAGCTTCGACAAACCAACTTATCCACAGCCTGGATCGATTACAAAAAAGCCGTTGATAGTGTCCCACATTCATGGATTATAAAATGCATGCAAGTATACAAAGTTAACCCCCAAATGGTCACACTGATGGATAAAGCAATGACGTTCTGGAATACAACGCTGATACTTCCTCACTTGGAAGGAAAAATTGAAATCCCAGGGGTAAAGATACGATGTGGTACATTACAAGGTGACAGCCTTTCGCCCCTCCTGTTTTGTCTGGCTCTGGACCCACTGAGTAACCTCATCAATGATCAAGGACAGTGTTACAATCTAGTGTCCAAAATAAAAATGACCAAAGAACCTAGAGAGGTGGAACATCTACTGTAGATAGATGATCTAAAAACTCTTTGCACCGAATGACAACAAATTGGCAGATCAATTGAAACTAGTAAAGCGCTACTCGGAGGACATTCAAATGGAATTTGAACTTGACAAATGCGTCAAATGCACATTTCTATCTGGTAAACCAAAAAGAACACAATATCTCAATGGATGAAAGTACAACAATACAGGAACTAGAAAACAAAGCATCCTACAAATACCTCGGAATAGAAGAAGGTCCCCAATACCACACAAGAAATGCGTAAAATAATCCGTTTAATTTAAAAAAAAAAGGTTCTTGTTTAGTGTTAAAAAAGACATTAATTGAAAGAAATGGGGAAAAATGTATGATTTTGATTCGTGGAGATTTGGAATCAACGTGGTGGATAAAACATCTTTGTAGGGAGAGGAATACGTGGTTATGTTTACTTCCTGATAGTAGTCAGGTTCACTATGTTAACAAATATAATTTCGTTCAAAATTTTTGGAGATTAGCAAAACTATACATTTGTGGAATACTCAGAGCATGAGGAATCCAAAAATTAATGTTTACATTTGCGTAGACACCTTTGCGAAAATGACCCTCAGGACAGTGATGAAGAGTCAGGTTCACTATGTTAACAAATATAATTTCGTTCAAAATTTTGGGAGATTAGCAAACCTGTACATTTTTGGAATCATCAGAGCATGGAGAATCCAAAAATCAATGTTGGCATTTGCACAGACACCTGCATGGCCGCCATTTTGGATTTTGAAAATGGCCGCCATAAAATACATAATTTGCGCTATCTCGGCTTCTAGTCAACCTAGAAACTTAATTAAATATGCTAATCCTATGTTTTCTGGGTCAAGGAATCCAATAAAGGCCTCAAAATAGTGCTCAGGATTATAGAAAAGCAACAAACAAAGGTAATTGAAAACCATTGTCTTTATATTTGTGATATAACTGTATTACATAATACATGATATTGCAAGTCCTTTGAAGTTATAGGTTGTTATAGGAAGTTATAGGTAGTATCAGATTGAACTATAAGTCCTATACACAGGATCTACTAGGTCTACACCGTTCAGGAATATGCTTTTACAGATCTTCATCACTGTCCTGAGTGTCATTTTCGCAAAGGTGTCTACGCAAATGTAAACATAAATTTTTGGATTCCTCATGCTCTGAATATTCCAAAAATGTATAGTTTTGCTAATCTCCAAAAAAATTGAACGAAAAAACATCGTGAACCTGACTATAGTGGTTTCATTGAAATCTGATCTCAAGTTAACAAAGAAGGATTCCTGGAAGATCCTGCTCTCCATGCAGGGATAACCAACTTTTGTTGTTGGTATTTGCGGATTTGGCATTTGCGGTTTTGACAGGCATGCCTATGTACCCATAAAAAATTTTTTAAATTTTGGGGGGGCGGCGGGGGGGGGATCACAGACATTCCCGGGAGTTACCCAAATCCACCGTAGTTGGATTTATTGAAATCCGTTACTCCGCTCAACTTATAACACGACAAACAGACAAACAGGCACGGACGGCTCCTTTTATAATATAGATACTGTATATTCTGTATTTGTGAAAGGTGTGAAGAGAATGACAGAGATCTGTAATCTGGCGGTGAAAGAAGGCCGCATTCCAGTGGATTGGGAACTGAGTACCCTCGTCCTTCTATACAAGGGGAAAGGTGACCCTCTGGACTGTGGCTCGTATCGAGCGATAAAGTTATTGGAGCATGAAATGAAGGTATTGGAAAGGGTGTTGGAGAGGAGGATAAGGAAGAAAGTGAAGATTGACGAAATGCAGTTTGGATTTATGCCAGGAAGAGGAACGACAGACGCGCTCTTTATTGTGAGGCAGTTGCAGGAGAAGTACATGGAGAAGAGGAAGAAGTTGTTTCTTGGGTTTGTTGATCTGGAGAAAGCATTCGATACGATAGGGTTCCACGCGAAGTATTGACATGGGCATTGAGGAAGTTAGGAGTGGAGGAATGGTTGATCAGAGTAGTGATGGCAATGTACAAAAGAGCGCGCACAGCTGCAGGGCCGTCTTAAGAGCATTGTAGGCCCTGGGCAAAGCAATCCACTGGGGCCCCTTCCCCACCCACCCACGGGAATAAAAATGTAAACGGTCAATAAAATTAAACCTATAGATTTATTGGTACTTTCAACAAAATCAATGTTTAAACATAAAAAAACATGCTGTAAAGCGAGGATTAATCAACACAAACTTTTGAACAATATACTGGTAACATACGCCTTGAAAGAAAAAACATTTCGACATATAAATGATAATAATTGGTACACCGTACAGACGGAGATTGTACAGTATGAATTATTTATTATTATGCAAACGTTTGCAAAATTTCTTTGCAGATAATTGATTTATGATTGGCTTGAAGTCAATGGTCTTCAGGATGTCATTTTCCATGCACATGAGTAAAAGCCATGAGTGAAAGCACTGCTGCCGCATTGTGCTGCGAAGCTGATTCTTTGTAAGCTTCAATCTTGAAAATGAACGTTCGCCTGTACAGTTGGTCACCATCATGCACATGAACACTCTGAATGCAATTTCAACATTGGGAAACACAGATTTCAAGTTGTCCGAAATTATTTTTCTCTACAACGCAGGGAGAGTCTCACAATTTTCATCAAGAACCATATAGTGCTTGAGTTGCTGGCATTCATTTAGAAGGTCACCATAATCAAGGTCTTTGTGATACACATTAGCCAAGTGTTCACACTTTTTGTTTAACTCATCAGAACCAATCGTTTTCAATTGACTGAAGAAGGAAAACAGATTTCCAATCCATGAATAAGCATCTGCACGTTTTGTCAGGTCAGACTTCAGAGAGTCCTGAACAGGAAGGAATGTTTCCACCCTGAACTTTTCACTTTTGTTTCGAAGTATCTCTTCTTCTGATCCGTCATATGTAGTAAGACGTACACTTCGCTTTCGCACCCGTTTCTTCACATCGCTGTAATCCGAATCTGGACACCTACTCCTGGCCTTCAGTTCATATTCACTAAATTTGTCTCTAATTTCCTGAAGATTCGTTTTCAGAGACTCAAGAAGATTCATGGCAACAAGTAAGCCCACATCTTTTGACTGCAGGACCTTACTTGTTTTGCTCACTCTTTCGAGAATGTCATTCCAAAGAATTGTCAGAAAAATCGTTTCCAGGTTCCCTATTTTCTCGCTCAATCCTTCTGCCTCTCGCCTTGTGTTCACTTCCTGGTCAATGTCAGCTGATACGGAATCCAGTGCATGTTTAATTTTCTCGAAACCTCTATGCAGAGCATGGACAGCATCAAAATGTGGCGACCATCCCGTGTCAGGCAGACACTTGACCACAATATGATCTTTTCCTAAAGATGATGCCAAAACATTCCATCGATGTGTAGAAGCCAAGAAAAAGGAATACAGACGCTGAAGAAAGTCAAATCATTTTACAATCTGTAGACAACACTCTGCCGCTTTTACTCCCACTAAGTTCAGGCTGTGTCCAGCACAGGGGACATAGATGGCGAACTCATTCAGTTGACGGATCCGTGCCTGCAATCCAGTATAGCGTCCAGACATATTTGAGGCATTGTCATACGACTGACCACGGCAGTTTGATGGCGGAATTTTTTTCCCATTCAGGAAATCCACAACAGCGTCTGCTAGATTCTTTGCTCCATGAGAAAAGATGGGGATAAACTTTATGAAACGCTCCACAGGCTCACATCCTCGAATGTACCGGACGGTAAACGTCAGTTGATCAATGTGTGAGATGTCTGGAGTGGAATCCACACTTATTGAATAATACTTTGACTCTTTTATTTCTTCAAGAATAGCACAAAGAACATGTTGACCCATTAATTCAATAAATTCCTCACAAATGTTTGCCGATAGATACGATGGGTTCTCCTTTCCAGCATTTCCATGCAGTTTGAGATGCTCTTCCAGAAAAGGGTCAAATTCACTCAACAGCTCTAGAATACCTAAAAAGTTTCCATTTTTTGCCGACCCAATAGTTTGATTCCACGAAATGCCAAACCTCTGGAGGCAAGAAAGTGAATGACAGAAACCACACATGTCAACACTTTATGCCAGTACTCCTGCTCTGAGCGCTGATGTGTGATTAATAAAGAATCTACACATCCAGTTTCTTTATGCCGAATCAAATATGCCATCATGCACTTGCGATGTTCTTTTCCATTTTCATGTTCTACAATAAGATTGCTGTGTTTCCAGTCATTGAATCCTGATGTAGCAAAGGGTGAATATTGGTTGTTAATGCATTATAATTAACACCAAATTTAAACTGAACATACCTTATTACATAAGAATGGAAGATGCTCACAATTCACAAAAGTGACGAGACAAATAGTTGGCGCTGTGAAATGCTGATGGCACTTGCTGGATAAATTTGAGAGAAGTGCGTGACGCCATTCAACAAATGGCAATCTGGACGCGCAGTGAAACTTGTTTCGTATTTTACACAGTGAATAAATGAGTGGAAATCTTAATGAAATAAGGTTAATGTATATTATACCATTTGCATATAAAATGAAATGTAATCTGCTGCAGTCTTTTTCGTAACTTAATCCCAGGCCTTTCCAGCGAGAGGTCGAGCAATTATCGACTCTGCCAAAAGATCTCATGAACAATATGGCAGCATGGTGCCCCAAGAATCGTGGGGCCCCTGGGCAACTTGGGGCCCTGGGCAACTGCCCAGTGTGCCCATGCCTTAAGACGGCCCTGCACAGCTGTAAGGACGAAGGACGGGAACAGTGGTGAGTTTGAGGTGAAGGTGGGAGTGCATCAGGTGTCGGTACTAAGTCCACTACTATTTGTAGCTGTGATGGAGGTGCTGGCTCGGAACGTAAAGGAAGGTTTACCGTGGGAGTTGTATGCATATGATCTGGTGTTGATTGCAGAAAGTATGGATGGACTGAAGGAAAAGATGAACAAGTGGAAGGAATGTATACACAAATGTATACACAAAAGGTCTGAAGGTGAATATCAGAAAAACGAAGGTGATGGCAAGTGGTAAACCATGTGGTGAGGTGGAAAGAACTGGGAAGTGGCCGTGTGCTGTGTGCAGAAAGGGTGTTGGAATGAATTCCATTCAATGTACAATGTGCGCTGAGTGGGTTCATCAAAAATGTAGTGGTTTGAGAGGGTCATTAACCAGTGTGGCAGCTACATTCAAGTGTAAGGTGTACACAGAGGGAGCTGCAGATGGAGGAACTGTTGAGTTGGATCTTGGAGACGGCGTGAAGCTGGAAGGTGTGAAAACATTGTTACCTAGGAGACATGCTGAATGGAGAAGGTGGATCAGACTCGGCAACGGTTGCGAGAGTGAGATGTGCATGGAAGAAGTTTTGGGAACTCAGTGGCGTGCTGACGAGGAGGGGAGTGTCGTTGAAGCTGAAGGGAAAGGTGTATGCTGCATGTGTGAGAAGTGTTATGATTTATGGGAGCGAGACATGGGTAATGAACGTAGAGCAGCAACGAAGGCTGGAAAGGGTGCAAATGTGAATGGTTCGGTGGACGTGTGGAGTATCGTTGAGAGAGAGGAAGACAAAAGATGGTTGCGAAAGATGATGGGAATAGAGCCTGTGATGGATTCTGTGAAGAGAAACAGTTTGAGATCGTTTGGTCATGTGTTGAGGAAGGATGAAAGTGACTGGTTGAGAAGATTGATGGAAATGAATGCAGAAGGAAGTAGAGGACGGGGAAGACCGAGAAAGACTTGGCCAAAGATGGTCGAAGAAGAAATGCGGGCAAGGGGGTTAACAAGGGGAGATGCAGAAAATAGGGCAAAATGGAGAAGATTGTCATGGGGACCGCAAGGCTAACCCCCGCTCTTGCAGGGAAAATGGCCTTAAAATGCCTGTTGTTGTTGTTGTATATTCTGTATTTTATTGGAATACAGCACTGTAAATAAATGTAAAATAAGCTACAAAAAAAATCACCCTTTAGTAAAATTAAAAAAATCTACTGGTGAAGAATGGAGAGGGTGAGTGTGGCGAGTCAATTAGACCCTAAGCCCTAAGGGGTATTACCCTTCCGCAGCTGACTGGGGGCCCTCCAACGTTTCCACTTCCTCCTCCTCCTTCCCTGGTTGCTCTGATGTGAATGCTTCTGCTGGCTGTTGAGAGGACAGTTTTCCTCCCTCCCGAAAAAAGCATGACCGACGACGTAATAGCCACTTAAGGGTAAATAGTCACGATGTTCTTTGACGCCTCGGTATCTAATTATTATAAACGTTATAACGAAACAACGTTAACCGGGATGACCGGTTAACGTTAAGCGAGGACACCCTGTACTTCAGAGTTGAACATGTCCATCAAATCTGTGACAAACAAATACGTGAAACAATTGCTATTGACTACCTTCATAGAATCCTGAAACAAGGCTAATCATGTAAACATACCTCTTGAATAATAAATCCAGGGTTGACCCAATAAACAAAAACAAAGCTATAAACCAACTCACAATGCCAGTGTTCCAAAACAATAAACAGGCCACAATCAGTAATCAACATGTTTGATACCAAAACAAGCAAATTCCTCACTATTCACAAAATGTACTGCAAAACCCAGTGCGAACTTAGAATTAACTTCCGAGAAGGTTGTGGGCTTATGGAGTTCAAGCATGTGCACACAAGGACGACTGTTAGATTGGCCAAGTTCGTAAAAGGCTCAACAGGCAACAAAATCTGATTTCCACCTAAACATGAACAAAAGCTAGAAAAGGTATCTCTAACTTACATTGAAAATAATTTTCAAGAACAGGTGCAATTGCATCCTGCAGGAATATTTGGGGGACAGAGCACAGACAGAGCAGGGGGACCTAGGCCGGAGAGGAGTCGGTAGAAGACAGAAAGACCACCTACCTGCCTGTGGTGAGAGAGAGAGAAAGGCCCTCGGAGATAGCTTCATCGCGGGAGATTCCAATGATTCTAAAAGCTTTGGTTTCAACTGCGTGAAGCAGAGCTAGGTGTGAGGCAGGAGCACCGGCCCAAAGGGGAGAGCAGTACTCCATCAAACTTAAAAGGGTTAAAATGTGCATCCACTGCGATGGTTGAGGAGAGATGGGGAGGGCAGCGCTGTTTGTATGTGTGCTTTGCCATTTGATAAAAGCTCTCCTGAGTGAGTTCAGATGCAGTGATTGTACCAGTGCAAACAGACAGGATGATTATCCCGGTGATTACCAGGGACGACGTTTTCCCACCATTCACTTAAAAGGCGAGAGACAATGGTGTCTTTTTGCACTTGTTTTTTGTACTCTGTCAAAGCGTCTTTGGGCTTCTTGAAAAGCGCTATATAAAATAAATGTATTATTATTATTATTATTATTGCGTATATCTTGATTTTTTCACATACATTTTGTCCTGGAGCAAATCTGAATATTGAACTGAAGGGGATACAAGGTTTGTTTGAACTGAATAATCCCCACCTAATTATTTTTGCATCAAATTGAAAACTGATGTTTTTATTAAAGTGTATTTTTTTTTTTCAATGGTTCTGTTAATTTTTTTATTTATTTTTTATTTGTTTACGATTTTGATGTTCCAGCATTGTTTTAATAAATCCAGAGTTTATCTTTTGGGCTTTTTCCCTAATTTTCTGGACTTTGTCATTCCCTCTTACCCTTTATAGCTCGCCTCAATGGGGTTTTCAACCCTATTGCCAAATTGAGAATTCACAATTTTGATATGCATTACCACAGTCCTGTTATTTTGACTTATACACAGCATTTGAGAATGCCTTCCTGTTCTTTTGACTTGCATCATGATGACATCATTACACACAACCCGTGTCTCTTTATACTCGTCATTTTAACATTTGATGGCGCATTGTATTGTCCCACCAGGTCATATGGTGTAAGAGGCAAAGATATTTGTTGGTGTGACAGGAAGACATTCCCCAATGTGCGGTGTGGTGGTGGAGATATATGTATATATATATGTATATATGTATGTATGTATATATGTATGTATGTATATATATATATATATATATATATATATGTATATATATATATATGTATATATATATATATGTATATATATGTATATATATGTATATATATGTATATATATATATATATATATATATATATATATATATATATATATATATATATATATATATATATATATATATATATATATATATATATATATATATATATATATATGGATCTGGCCTGGTAGGAAAAGGTTGAGTGAGGTAGCCTTGTTACATAAATATACATCTTTGTTCAGCACATGTGTGTAATCGCCCATCAATACCGAGCCGACCAACCATTTCATGCAATATTGAGGGAAAGACCTCTGTTTTACTATAATATGAACAAAGATATCCAAAATTGCTTTGTTTATTATTGGCTCACCAGGAACGAAGTTCAGAGGAGCTTATGCTTCTTGCAACTTCTTCTCCGAAACCGCTGATGGGATTGCGACCAAACTTGACACAAATTAGATTTGTTATGAAACACCTTTAGAGGCCGTTTTTCCCCGCAGAGCAGGGGTTGGCCTTTTTTGGGCACCGTGGTCCCCTTTTTGAAGCGATGTTTTATGGCCGGATGCCCTTCCTGCCACCAACCCTGTTAGTTGCCTTTTGCGACACACAGGGAATTACCAGTGAACTGGTACTCAATTTGCCGACCTCGGAAGGATGACAGGCTGAGTCAACCCCCCTGGTGTTAATTCAGTGATCAACCGGGATTCAAACCCAGGATCCTAGGATCCCAAGCCTAGGACCCCAACCGCTAAGCCAACACCAGGCTTGTTGTGACTTGTTATGTTGTGACGAAATTTTGTTCTCGGCATTAAAAAGAGCGGGGTCTAAAGAGGTATACCGGGGGTCAAAGTGAATCAAGGTTTGACCCCCCAAAATAGGAATTTGTTTTTTTCTCTGAAACTACACGCACTATTTTGATGAAACTTGACCACAACCTTCACCACCCGTGCTGTACCAAAGTTTGTTCACGGCATAAAAAAAGGGCCTTGAAGGTGTTGGGGGGCGGGGGGGGGGGGGTTGTCCCCCAAAATAGGTGTTTGCTCTTTTCTCTGAAACTACATACACAATTTAAATGAAACTTCACCACAACCTTAATCACCTGTGATGTACCAATGTTTGTTCAAAGCATTGGAAAAATTGGGGCGTGAGGAGGTATACAGGGTTGGGGGAGTGAGGGGGGAGGTTGCTCCCCCAAATATGTATTTTTTTTTGTTGTTGTTTGTTTAAAGTCTTATGATTATATTAGTATGATTGTACATGCTGCCCTGTCTTCTCACAACCATTGAAATTGGTTTAAAATACCCATAGTCGGTGTAGTATACTGCTTATTCTACCAGGTGAGCGCCAGGGGTATTGCCCCTATGTTTTAAAAATATTGACTGAAAACGTCAAATTTCTAGTTCATCTTCACAATGGGATCTCAGTTTTAGATGTAGAAATCTTACAAGTCAGTATATGATTGACTTATTTAAATATTCCTTCGAAGCATTATGTATTCCTTACCAATTATGAATGAACCAGGGACTAAAGAAGATAGGATGATTTTTAAACATTATGTCATAATTATTGTTGTGTAGAGTAAAGGCCATAATTCCCATTGAGCAATGTGCACCCTAAATGTAAAATGGTAGCTGGCATTATTTCATCATTATGCATCATTGCACTTATTGGGCTGGCCCAGGTGGCTTTGAGGTATGCACACTTGCCTCAGAGCCATCAAGCCTGGATTTGAATCTCGGTCTTGCAGGCAGGGCGAGGCAGCAATGTGTGTGCCATCCCTCAGATGGACCTTAAACTGGATGTGCTATTAGTTGGTGGACATTAAGGATCACATTGTGTTTTTCTCGTACGAGCTCTTGCTGGCATCCTGAACAAATCCCAGCTTAGCCCAGAGGGGATACTGCATCAGCGGCACAGCCACGCTCCGAGTAATGATGCCGCCAGCTTTTACCGGTGGCATATGAAATGAATGGTACTTCTTTTAGTTTAGCATGGAGGTGTGGCTTTGTTTTGCAGATCTTTAAGGAAGTGTACCTAGTTAATTGGTCGACTTCATATGCAATAACTGTGACAACGCTGAGTGTATAGACCTGTTACGTTTTCATCGTAGGCAAGTTGGTGGCCTCTCTTCTACTGCCTCCTTTTTGGTATTGCACCCTCTGCCCTCTCTTGGGTCTGTCCCTCCCAGGTTTCTGCAGGAAGTATACTGTATTTGAATCACCTTCTTGTTGAACCCCCAAAATCCAGGTCAGCTGCTCAACTCTACTCATATATTTATTTATTTTAAGTTTTTTTAAAATGGATGTTGCCCCAGGCAAGCCACTCTAGGTAAGGGGCTAAAATAAAAGAAGAAGAAAAAGATGTTCGTCTTTCCTTTCGCCTGTGGAACCAACCTTACCTGTCTGTTCAGTCCCATTCTTCCCTCCAAGCCTCCAAGACAGCGGTTCACCTCCAAGAGGATGGCGCGTCTTTAAAGACCACGACAGCCAGTCACCCCAGAACTTCACGCGGGATCCCACGCCCAATGTCGTGTTACCACACAAAGACCGAAAACGAGCGAGTACCATGCCGACATTCACGCAACAGATCTGAAGTAGCTGGCCTAGCAGGACCAATTGTTGCACAACTACTTCTAGTGATCTAAAAGCCCAATTAAATCTGACCAATCACACCACAGCTGCCTTAAACCGCCATCAAAATAGACAGAAAATTCAGGACATGAATGCGTTTTATACTTTTATTCAGACAGGCAGGTATTTACAATGCAGGTTCACAGGCAAGTACATACATGGCAGGTATGCATTCCTTTTATCTCCAAAATGATGCTTGTGCGCTCGGATCCTTATTCAGTCACATATGGACTTTACATTAACCTGATGCCAATCATGTATCTGGTGGGAAAGGAGAGGTGGAAAAGGGGCAAAATGGGATTCAAGATAAGAAAAAAAAAAGAATATGCAGTCATGGGTCATACCCCTGCACACCTTGCGCTAGCTTGGTTGAGCTAGCGCTGCCCAATGGTTCTGGCAAATGGTCGTACGCCTGTATTGACCTGAAATTTTAAGAATTCACGTATTTGGTCACTGAATTGGTTCATCAATCAAGTGCTAGGAGCCAATTGTTTTTTTTGGTTTTGTGGTCCAAAGACGAAAGTCACTTAAAATCGTCAATCTTTTTGTATATATATATTTTTCGGTTTTTGTCATGTTTAGCTAACGGAAGAAGTCCGAATACTAAGTGGACGTGGATGGGCTTTGCATTTCCAGATGCCCTTTTTGTTTAAACTTTAAATGGCAGTACAGTACTGCAATACCTGTAGCTAAAAAGTGCAGTTATTGTGACCTGCTCCAATAAAAATGGTACCATTTGAAAGCTAATCATCAATTTACTTGGTTGCAAAACTGGTAATCCATTTACCTGGAATTTGGAAGAATTAAAAAAAAAAAAGTTGAATCTCGGTCTTGCACGCAGGGCGAGGCATCAGTGTGTGCCCTCAGTGCATCCCTCAGATGGACATTAAACTGGATGTGCTATTAGTTGGTGGACATTAAGGATCGCATTGTGTCTTTCGTACGAGCTCTTGCTGGCATCCTGAACAAATCCCAGCTTAGCCCAGAGGGGATACCTAGATTGAAGAAGAAGAGGACGCATAAATTGTGAGTAATGCAGTGGCACGTTCCCGGAGGGAACAACTATTTACTAGTACTGTAAATATAAATGAGTTCCCTTATCTTCTTTTGCAGGTTCCACTTGTAAGTTTATTGAACGATCCCTGAGCCGGCCGGCCGTCTCCAATCAGGACTTCATTATCCTGGCCCGCCATCAATGATGGACCAGCCCGAGTGCGAAAACAGTAGTGCTCACAGCTTTCCCTTCTCATCCTCTCTCTGCATTTCTTCTTCATTGTCATTTTTATTCTTACCGAAAATTGTGTCATCGACAATTGCACAGGGTGAGGAAGTCTGCGACAACATGATGTTGTGAAAGATACGTCACCGACAATGTTGTTGCGTTCCGTTGGTGAACATCGGCTCGTCTGTGCTGGCCGGGCTTAAAAAGCAGTGGAATGAGGAATCGGGGGTGTTGATTCAAAGCGCTCCAATGGAAAGGAAGTGCTTAGCTCCGCTTAACAATACGGTCGGACCCCGGTAATCACGGTTCTGCTATTCGCGGGTACCATGTATTCACTGTTGATAAAATGCGACCTGTTTCTCTATTCGCGGATTTGGATTTGCGTGACTCGGGTACCAATCCCCCATTTTTCCATTGAAGCAATGCCCCGCCATTCGCTGGTTCTGCAATTCGCGGCATTTCCCGGGAATGTGTCCCCCGCGAACAGCGGGGTCCGACTGTATATGGCGGCCTGCAATTTAAACTGTGCTGTTGTGGTACTTGAACAAATGTTGTCTGGGCCGTCATTTTCAGTTTTACTCGATCCTCTTGAAACGACACCATCCCCAAACTAATGGATTTGGTTAGCAGCGGCCATCGAGTACTACTAATCTTCTCTTTATAAGAGGTGAGTGAGGTCCAATGGCACCAAGCTTCTGCCATGCCTTGACCATCATACTCTCTCCCCTCCCCTCTGTCCTCAGCCAACTCTCTCCAACCACCCCCACCTTACTCATATCCATCCCCTCACAATCCCCCATCTCAACCTCAGCCTACCTCTTTCCCCCCCAAACTTGCTCCCTTTCACCAATCTGCTCTCTTTCCCTATCTGCACCAAATATCCAGCCCATCTCAGCCGGCATTTCACCAATCTCCTCCCTCAGTCCATCAGTAGTACTATATGAAGAGTAAAATAAATAAAGGGGGAGTCAGAAAAGGGAGCCCCCCCCACCCCAGCACGAAGCTTGAGTATGAAGGGTTGTTGTTTTATCTTCTTTATTCGTAGATTTTAAAGAATCAGGATGAAAAATTGAAGTAACAAACAAAGTATGAACTGTACGTTTCAATATCGTCCTCTGTGACGGTAGAATTGAAGAAATAGGTACCGTAAAATGGGGGTGAATAGGGACACAAACTGAAAAAAGTTCGGAAACTCTTTTTCGCTGAAAATTGATAACCATACTGATTTGTTGATATTTGGGTTGAAAGTGTTCTCTTGTTTTAAAAAAAAGCAACTTATAGTCCCTATTAACCCCATATATGGGTTAAATAGGATTTTTATGGCTGTCCCTATTCACCCCGTTTTACGGGTGAATAGGGACAGTCACTAATACAAAAAAATAATAATCAAGAAATCGGGACAGTTTGGAGAAACTTTTTATCCCATTTTTTTTTTCATTGGCACCGCGGTTTATATTATGGGTGCATATTATGTGCATCCATCTGAGCTATCAATTTAGCAATAAGTTGGAAACTCAGGATTGTTTCTTGATTATTATTTTTTTGTATTAGTGACTGTCCCTATTCACCCGTAAAACGGGGTGAATAGGGACAGCCATAAAAATCCTATTTAACCCATATATGGGGTTAATAGGGACTATAAGTTGCTTTTTTTTAAAACAAGAGAACACTTTCAACCCAAATATCAACAAATCAGTATGGTTATCAATTTTCAGTAAAAAAAAGTTTCCGAACTTTTTTGAGTTTGTGTCCCTATTCACCTTGATGTCCCTATTCCCCCCATTTCCCGGCACCAATCGTTTTCAATCCGATTACGGCGGCCATTTTGCGAACATAAGTGGGAGCGTTCCGTTAGCAAGCGGCTTGCTTACGCTCGCTAAGCACATCCCTTGACCGCTTGCTCCGCTTGACAAGCGATAACTCGCTAACAGAACTCGCTCCCCTTCATTTAATCGCCTCCTGTACAGTTTTAATACCACGAATGTTATTCTAGCCACTTCTGAATTTCCCCTCTTCAGTCCCACGAAGGATGTCCGTGAGTAATGGGGGTCAGGTAACCAAACGATCCGGCGGTGACGCTGCTTCCGCCATTCCTACTTCGCTCTTTGCTTTGTAGTTTGTCTTGTCCTCCACGTGGATATATCCTCCGTCGGTTTTTAGACTTGAAGGAGAATGGACGAGACGAGAGCTCGGTGCAGCCTCAGTCTCGTCCCGACCTGGCTGGAGGTCCAGGGTCTCCCGGAGGAGTCTCTCCGAGCCACCATTACGGGTCTGGGGATCGAGATCTTCGGAGCTCTCTGTGCTCGAGCCGAGCCCGCTCCGGTGAGGGTTCAACTCTGTGCTTTGTCCGCACGAATGTTCACCGTTACCATGTACGCGGAACTCTGCCGGTACATGGAGTCGGTCCGTGCGAGGCGAAGATCGGGACGGACCGTCGTGTCCAGACGTGGAAAAGATGTCGAGGAGACGGGAGGACCTGCTGGAGCCCTGCAGATCAAGGTCGAACAAGAGGAGTATTCGGGTCTTGAACATGGAAGGGATCCCGAGGATGGTGAGTCGGGGAAGTAAAACATATTAATTACCTTCTTGTTCCACACCTTGCACAACTATGACAACACGCAGTCGCAAGTCACGTGCGCGGGAAACCAAGGACGTACTCGTACCTGCACACCTTTTCAGGGGGAGGAAAAGGGAGCCAATTGTTTAAGGAGCACAATGGAGTGTGTGTGTGTGTGTGTGTGTGTGTGTGTGTGTGTGTGTGTGTGTGTGTGTGTGTGTGTGTGTGTGTGTGTGTGTATATATGTGTGTGTGTGTGTATATATGTGTGTGTGTGTGTGTGTATATATGTGTGTGTGTGTGTGTATATATGTGTGTGTGTGTGTATATATGTGTGTGTGTATATATGTGTGTGTGTGTGTGTATATATATGTGTGTGTGTATATATATATATATATATATATATGTGTGTGTGTGTGTGTGTGTGGTGTGTGTGTGTGTGTGTTTTGAACCTTGTAGAATCGAAAACTGGTTGGCCGATCTCCAAATTTTGCATACGTGCTCGACATACCCAGGGTCAAGAGTGAGTTCGGTTAGCAAGCAGCTTGCTATCACTTTCCAAGCCAGACGTTCCATATCGACCTCATTGCAAGCCACTTGGCAAATAGAGCAAGTGATAGTCCAAAGCAAATAGACCTTTGCTAATCTCCTGGGAAGCCCCTGGTCCTAAATGGAAAAATCTCAGACTGAGCCGATCCTGCGCACCATCGAGTTTCTGAGCAATTCGTTGGTAAATAAGGGACGGGTAGGGATCTGAAGTTCGGGGGTTAACCCCCCTCCCCTCTCCTCCGGAAAAATCGAACCCCAAGTAATTGTGTGGGTTACTATCTTTTATTTATGTGTCAAATTTCAGAACAACCAGCCAGGTGGGTGATAAGGGAGGAGTAGCAAAAAGTTAACGGACGACCCAATGGACGGTCAGACATTCGGACATCACAACCCATTTTGTAATTTCATCTCTTCGAGAATCGAGATGACATGACCTGAATATGGCTCCGTATTCAGATTCAAAGCAATATTACAACCAATGAAATGTTCAGAGGTATGTATACTCGTAATATTATATAAATACCTTTATTGTTACTCCACTTTTCATCCTGATTCTTTAAGATGTACAAACATGCAAAGCCCTTTCCTCTCAAAAATGTGCAGCGGTAGGTCCAAAGATACGCTTGTCTGTAACCGCTGCTGACACAATAAATTTTGTTTGTTGAGGATCGAGTAAAACTGAAAACAATGGCCCGGACAGCCTTTTCTTGAGTACCACAATAGCATTGTTTCCATGGAGACCACCATGATGTTAAGCGGTATCGAGCGCTCCGTTCCGTTTGAGTGCGTGCTTGAGCGCTTTGAATTAAGCAAGTGATAGCAAGCTGCTTGCCAACGGAACATACCCCAGGCCATGGGCATGAACCCCCCATCTCCCCCTTCTCTCCACCCCCACCCCCCAAGCCCTCCCTATCCCCCCTCCCCCACCCACTATTTCAAAGTAGAGAAACAACTTGTCCCGTGTACGTGGTTTAGTTAACATGGGGGTCGGCAACCTGCAGCTCTATCTGGACTTATGTGTTGCTCCCGACCCTGATCGATCGTACCCCTTATTTCGTTATCAATTATTGGAAAAAAAAAAATATATGTGAGCATTGTCAAAGGATAAAATAATACTGGAGACCTCTGACAATGATAAATAGGAAGATAGAAGTAATCCTAACCACATACAAGGCTTTCATCCGCAGCTCAATGGAATACTGCTCTCCCCTCTGGGCTGGTGCTCCTGCCTCACACCTAGCTCGGCTTCACGCTGTTGAAACCAAAGCTATCAGAATCATTGGACTCTCCCGCGATGAAGCTAACTCCAAGGGCCTTTCACTCATTCACCTCAGGCAGGTTGGTGGTCTTTCTGTCTTCTACCGACTCCTCTCCGGCCTTGCTCCACCTGCTGTGTCTCCACAATATTTCTGCAGGACGCACAAGATCTGCCAGCAACCTCCTACTGGTGAAACTTCCAAAATCAAAACTCTCTGCTCACCTTCATTCTTTCATTCCTCTTTTTCCCCACCTCTGCAACAGGTAAGCAATAATTAAATAATTTACCAACTTGTATCTAAATAACAAACGAGATATTGTTTCGATAACCAACTCCTTCATTCAATAGAGGGTGTCGCCTTGTTTTGGCTTAATGGTTACGCTGGCTGGCTTAAGATCTTTAGGTCCTGAGTTTGAGCCTCTGTTGTGCCATTAAATGACACCGGGTGGGTTGACTCAGCGGTACAGAGCCGCGCTCCCAGCAATGATGCAACCATCAGCCACAGGAGGCATACGAAGTAATAATAGAGGGTGTGCGTGTGATGTCAGAACTTTTCTGAACCGCCATCTTGGAGTACAAGCAAACAGTGAAACGACGCATGGAGCACATCGTTGTGTTCACATTTGTTAAACCTGGAGTTAAAATGGTGAGATGTTTGTGCTGTATTTTGTTGCAGTAATTGTGCCGATAGGGACGATTGGTTGTCGTATCATAGACTGTATACAAGCAACAATATAAAGATTTAGATATGGAGGCTTGACCTTGAGTTATGAGGGGCATTCAAAAGGTATTCAGAATGATACTCGCAGTAGTCCAAGAAACGGTAAATTTGTCATTTGCTTCTTTACTCAATATGTAATGAGAGCAATCGGAGAGTACAGACCCTCGCCGAGACATGTCTGTGTGGTTATTTTCCTTTGGGACCTCGGAGTCTTGTGTCTTTTGGGTTATTGGGGTCTTTTGGGTCCTCGAGGTCTTTTGGGTCCTCGGGTCTTATGGGTCTTTTGGGTACTTGGTTTTTTTTGGATCTTTTGTGTCCTCGGGATCTTTTGAGTCCTTGGGTTCTTTTGGATCTTTTGGTTCCTCAGGGTTCTTTGGTTAGTCAGTCTTTCGGGTCCTTGTCTTTTGGGTCCCTGGGGTTTTTTGGGGTCTTCAAGGGTCTTCCGGGTGTCTTTTTGGTCTTTTGAGTCCTCGGGGTCTTTAATGGTCTTCTGGGTCTTCAGAATCTTTTGGGTCCTCTGGGTCGTCGGGATCTTTTTGCTACTCTGGGTCTTTTGGGTCCTCTGGGTCTTTTGTGTACTTGGGTCATCGGGGTCTTCATGGGTTTTAGGGTTGTAAAGGATCTTAGGGGACTAAGGAGATTAATAAGTCTTAAAGGGTTTTGGGGTTCTTCAGGGTCTTATGTAATTCATACACATACATTCTGTGTGGACAAACAAACAAACAAACCCAAATGCAATAACCTCTCCTCCGGAAAGGATAATTAGTCTCGCCCCGAAGGGGATGTGGGACTATTGCAATGCCTGTTTGTGTGTACCCGTGTATATATTTTCGCATTAAAATTGATTCTCTGAAAACCGCTTGTCTGATAAATGCAAAATTTAAACATAGGAGGGACTCCCCAAGGAAAATATTTTATTTCTAACTCTTCCATCATAGGTCACATGGTGTGGCAGGCACATTGGATTAAAGGAACAAATTTGCACGACATTTTCTCCAAGACCATTCAATTAAAAAAATTTAAACTTGGCATATGTCATCAACTCCCCATGGGTTATATAGGGTGATAACGATGATGTCATCGCTGAAGTGGTATTCCAGCCATAATTAGTTGAATTGAAATCTTTTTCCAAAAAATCAAACATCATATATCTGATCTGTGACCGGATGGGAGTGAAGAATTAAATTTCTGATGTTCATAACCCATGCCAAGAAACTATGTGACATAATAGGGTGCATGGACGATATGGGTATATGGGCCACAATAGTAGCATGTTCCATTAACGATGGTATATTTGTTCTGAATGAACGAATGAATGCTCAAGGCGAGATCCCTTCTAGGTGTTTGTGTGTGTGTGTGTGTGTGTGTGTGTGTGTGTGTGTGTGTGTGTGTGTGTGTTGCCAGGCTGTGCTGTGTCCCTGCTGTGTTCAATCGATGCCCCACCCCAGTATTGCCGCAGTGGTGGGTATTGTTAGGGTGGTGGTTGATGGGGGATTGTTGAGGGGGTGTGGTTTGGTGATTGGTATTGTGGGGTTAATGGTGGTGGTGTAGAGGGGAGTGGTGCTGAGGGAGATGAGGGGGGACCCTGGAAGTCTTAGCTTCCTCTCCTCGGTAAAGTCCTCTCGGAGGAGTAGATGACACATGCATACATTCATCATTATAAATAGATGGTGGTTCACTTGACTTGCAGAAATGTGTTGATCATTGGTAATTGTTTTCAGGTGCTCTTGTGGTATCTGCCTGCCAACAGCAGTGTTAGCCAACATATCTAGCGAGGTGAGATCGGTCGTTGGCTAGTCAACATAGGTGTTTGATTCACTGCTCAAATCGCCCATGCACACAGGCTGGTAGCTGGGTGGAGATGGTCTCACAGTTTCGAATGACGGCTGTTTCTTCCACTTAATCATGGGGATGGTATTCTATCTCAACTGTTGTGGATAACCCCAAGATCTAGGCCATCTCTGGTGTTTCATAGCGGTGCTCTGTAAAATGTTCTGAGCACAAAAGTGACCATTTTGTTGGCTCGATGAATTTTGCCGCCTTGTCGAGGAATGAAGATCAAGTTAGAGGGGGAAGGAGATCAGACAAGGAAATAGGTTTGAGTATCTGGGTGGGACAATGACTGTGGATGGTAAGTCAGAGGCAAAGGTACGGAGGAGGGTTCAGGTGGGTGTGAATGCAGGGAGGGTGCAATGGCAGACAGAAAGATTTCAAGGAGATTGGAAGGAAAGGTTCTGATGTCGTGCGTAACGATGGCCTACCTTTACGGTCAGAGACAACAACAGACGCTGCAGGTTTGCGAGAACAGCTGCACCAGGAAGATTGCAGGGGTGAAGAGGGTGGATTTAAGGAGAACGGATGAACTGAGGGAGGAGATTGGTGTGTATATGAGCTTGACGGGGACATTAGTGAAATGTCGGCTGAGATGGGCTGGACGTTTGGTGTGGATGGGGGAAGAGAGAACGACAAAGAGAGCAGATAGGTTGAGGGAACAAGGTAGGAGGAAAAGTGGTAGACCACAGTTGAGATGTGAGGATTGTGTGAAGAGGGATATCAGTAAGGTGGGGTTGGTTGGAGAGTGGAGAGAGTTGGTCGAGGACAGAGGGGAGTGGAGGAGTATCGTGGTCGGTCAAGGCAGAGCACGAGCTTGGTGCCATCGGACCTCATCCCTTATAAAGGGAAAAGGAGGAGAACAACAAAGCCCTCAACCATCCTCTGGATGAAAGAGGAGGCCATGCAAAGTTTGATTGCACTGGTTCCTGCAGGAATGCATAAACAAACAAACACACAAACTTTCTTCTTTATAAAGTAGATTTGTAAATGAATTACATTTTTTGAATTGTTATGATTGGCATTGTGATGAGCAATTAAGAAAAAAAAAATCACACCACAAAAGTAAATGGTAGCCTGCAACTTAAAACACTGCACTGATGTAGCACAGCACATGCGGCCTTGTGTTGAGAATAATCGCACACAAAGTTCACAAATCATTTAAGGATCATTTGCGGCATACAATTTCAGCTCATCATTTCACTTAGTGCATGAAACATTGCCCTCAGTCGTACAATAAGATTATTTCCGATCTCCTGAGAACCGACCTTTTTATGAATCATCTTTGCAGGCAAAAAATCCAGTCACAAAATGTACAAATGCTCGATTCTTATTGTAGTACATGTCACAAGAGCATATCGGTGAACTCCACTCAGATTCGCACAAAAAAGACAATATTGTTGCAGTGTGTGCGGTATGGTATTCAATTACTTGTGGAACTTGAAGATTCACATCCGGATTCACAAAGGGGAGCATGATGAGGAAGGCTCATTGGAATGGCTAGGAAGAGGTCAAATTAATTGCGATGGAGAACAAGTCATCATAAATGCCCAAGACCAGGGACACTGCACTAATCAACCACCTTTAGAGGCCATTTTTCCCCGCAGAGCAGGGGTTGGCCTTTTTCGGGCACCTTCGTCCCCTTTTTGAAGCAATGTTTTTATGGCCGGATACTCTTCCTGCCACCAACCCTGTTAGTCGCCTCTTGCGACACACAGGGAATTACCAGTGAACCTGTTACTCAATTTGCCGATCTCGGAAGGATGACAGGTTGACTCAACCCCCCTGGTGTTAATTCAGCGATCAACCGGAATTCGAACCCAGGATCCTAGGATCCCAGCCGGCACCCTAACTGCTAAGCCAACACCAGGCTTGTACACTACACTAATGGCTTTAAGAAAATGTGGGGATTGAGCTCATCGGACAAATTCAGGTTTTGTGGAGTAGAAACAGAAAGTACCAGTCACCTCCTTTCGGGATGTAAAAAACTCATGTCAGAACAGTTGTACACAGAAAGACATGACGGCGTCTACAGAGTAATCCACATGCACATCTATAAATATTTAATCATTCCGGTCACAGAACAATCATGGAAACGCAAACCAAATCCGATACTTGAAAATGGAACACATTGTGCTCACACATGACAAGATGATCCCATCAAGTGTAGACATTGCAGCTGAAGCATTGTGTCTGGACATAGTGCTTAACCCAATGACTATGGTCTAAATTCTTCAGAAACCAAGAAAATGCTGAAATACCATGAGCTGAAAAATGACGTCAAGAGGACTTGGGAATTGAAGAAAGCTGGTATTGTGCCAGTGATAGTCGGAGCAACATGGACGATCAGGAAAACCCTTACCGAGTATGTAAAAAATCATTCTGGAGAATATTGCTACAAATGTACAAGTGGAGGCTGTCAGTGGTTCAGTGAGGATTTTGAAAATAGCATTTCGAAGAAAGCTATGAGAAGGAAGTTTCACAATCTGGTTCATGAATAATGATCCTTTACCGAAAAAGGATGGGCAGGTTTTCCACCCACCTCCTAAAACTCGCATATTCAGATAACCACCACCGGGAGAAACGCCACAAGTGTTCTGTGTGCTGCAAGGCCTTTACTCTGTTGTAAGCATCAAAGATTGTTACATTCGTAGCGTGTAAACCAACAAAAACGAACAACATGAATATTGACTGAAGAACAACCACACTGGAAAACGAAGCATCCTACAAATACCTCCAAGGCCACCAAATATGTCACAAACAAATGTGCAAAACAATTTCCAAGGAATATCTTCATAGGACAAGATCAACGCTGAAAACACATCTCCTCTCCTTCCCTGAAATAAATCTTATTATAATAGAGCAAACGTATATGGTTATGTATGTCGCTATGTTATGTATGTCGTTATGTATGTCGTTATGTATGTCGTTATGTATGCGACGAAAACGTCTTCTTCTTCAAAAAAAATTACCACCCTCTTAATTAACCCTCTTAATTAACCCTCTTAATTGTGTTAACACTGCTGAGACCCCTCAGACCTTTGACGACCCTTTAATTCCCCCAAGACCCTTCAGACCCCTGAAGACCCAAAATACACCGAAGACCCAAAACACCCCGAAGACCCAAAACACCCCGAAGACCCAAAACACCCCGAAGACCCAAAACACCCCGAAGACCCAAAACACCCCGAAGACCCAAAACACCCCAAAGACCCAAAACACCCCAAAGACCCAAAACACCCCAAAGACCCAAAACACCCCAAAGACCCAAAACACCCCAAAGACCCAAAACACCCCAAAGACCCAAAACACCCCAAAGACCCAAAACACCCCAAAGACCCAAAACACCCCAAAGACCCAAACGCCTCTGAAACGATGTGTGGTGAGGCGCTCGGAACGCGCCGAGTCACGCTAGTAAATTGAAAGCTATAAGTACGAGGGCCAGTCAATAAGTAACCTTAAAATGGAGATATAATTATTCTTAAAATGTAACCTTAAAATTATAAGTAACCTTAACATGCAGCTACAGCTGCAACAATTGAGGACCTGCATTTTGAGTGTCGTCCTCAACCACCCTACTCATCAGACCTCGCCCATTCGGATGACCACATATTTGGGCCACTTAAGAGGCGCTTGGTGGAATCACTTTCCAATCCAACGAAGAGGTGCAAGAGGCGGTGCACGAATGGCTACACAAGCAGCCAAAATAATTTTTCCCAAAAGGAATCCAGGCCTCAGTAAAGAACTGGAAAAAGTGCATTGAACGCAATGGAGATTATGTTGAAAAATAACAGTTTTTACACACATACATTCAATAAACAAGTTGTGAAAAATATTTTAAAGTTACTTATTGACTGCCCCTCGTATAAACTAATTTGCAATAGCAGTGTTCTAACAAATTGTGGAATAGTAAACTGACCGCAATTGGATGCACTTGGTAGAGCGCAAAAGTTTACTTTTTGTATCCCACTGATAGGCCGGATGAACCAAATTTTAGCCTGAACCTGCCCAACTCAGTTTAGTCATAATCCATCCCCAACTTTTTGAGATATGCAATATATCGTTTTTGTCCCTATCTCTCAATTGTGAAGAATCACCTAGGAAATTCTAGTATCTGGATCTGAGTCCTCACCACAATCTAAGCAATTCGTCATTGTCACACTCCCAACCTCTCCACGAAGTTTCGTCCAAATCCGTGTATAACTTTGAGATATCCTGCTCGCAGGAAACAAACAAGCAGGGGTAAACATATAACTTCCGTCCATCTTCGTTGGCAGAGGTAAACAAACAAGTTGTATACCAAAACAAGGAAACTCTTCACCATCCTCTAAATGTTCTGAAAGAAAAAAACAGTGCATCCTGAGAATGTACTTGCCAAGATTAGGTGGGGTGCTGATGGAGCTCAGTCAAGTTCACAAAATGACGACTTACGATTGGCTAAATAAAAGCTCAACTGATGACCAAATGTTTTTATGTCCAATTACAGGATCATAGTGAATTGCCACACACACGTGGATACATGAAGACTTGGGAGGGCTCCGTTCCACCTTCTGAAACCCGCATTTGGAGATAACCAACGAGGCAACACAGGATTGTTGGATGAGTCAAACACAGCCACTGAGCATGGTGGAAGTGTCGTCACTTACTGGAACACTCTGGGTACCAGCGATGCCACAACAATGGCGTTAACTTTCTCACGGCATTCAGCTGGGCATTTTCTAAGGAGCAATTTATTCCTCCCTATGGGAGTCATCCATGCTCTTGGCCTTTCAAATGCTGAACATCATGCAAGGAAGCAGCACGTACCTTTGTTCTTTTTTAGCACGAGCACATACGTTTGGTCATACGAACCACCTTTAGAGGCCATTTTTCCCTGCAGAGCAGGGGTTGGCCTTTTTCGGGCACCATGGTCCCCTATTTGAAGCGATGTTTTATGGCCGGATGCCCTTCCTGCCGTCAACCCTGTTAGCCGCTTTTTGCGACCTTTGGTCATAAACACAACCAAAACCACTATCAGGAGACCCAGAAAACAACATCTGTCCAATCTCGAAACTGAACTTTCAAGCTTGTGTCCTTCCTCTAAAACCTGGTGCAACCTTGTTAAATCTGTCCCTGGTGTATGCTCCCCCTACATCCCACCCTCACTTACATATATGCAACTCGAGATCGCTTTGAGACACAAGATCCCAAGGTTCTTTGCTTGATTGATAACACCGGCAAGCAAGTGAACCCTAAACTCAAAGGAACAACAATAACCCAAAACTCTGTGCTTTCCCAATTTACTATTTTGATATCCTCGGAGAGAGAACCTTCATGAAAGTCTAGTCCTCTACAAACTACTGGTATTTGCTTGACGATTTTAGATCCTGATGTAACCAGAAATCTCTCGCCATCTTTTGATACAGGTTCGTCTTAAGTACAACAGAATAACTTGTACATTTTTAGCTCACCTGGACTTAGGCCGGGGAGTTTATGCGGCTGAGCAGTGTCCGTAGGTAAGTCAGCGAGTCTGTGAGTCGTTATCGCTTGAACGAAACACGATTTTGATGAAACTTGACCACCAGCTTCATATCGGATGCCTAACGAAGGTGCATTGACCGCATCAAAATCTGCACTCACTAAGGGAGTCTATGGGGTTTTTTGACCCCCCATAATAGGTATCTGCTCTCTTCTCCAAAACTACACACACAATTTCAATGAAACTTGATCCCAACCTTCATCGCCCATGATGCACCAAAGTTTGTTCACGACATTAAAAATATCAGGGTCTGTGGGTGTTTGAGTGACTGTTGCTCCTGATTCAGGTGAGCTTCAGGACCCGCGGTCCTATTTTTACACTTGTCCTCTTTTAGCAAAAACTTCTTGCCTCAACAAACATTACTCAGTACATATATAGAGAGCTGAGTCTCATGGAAGAGCAAGAACACAGAACATAAAAGAAGGAACACAGTTAACATACATCAACAGTAAGGTAGAGGGGAACAATAGAGGAACACTTGGTGGAGGAATGGGCGAGGGGAAACTTGAGAGTGGAGGAAGAAGAAGACAGGCCATGAACAAACTAATACAAGCTCAAGAAGAGAAAGGGGCAATGGAACGTAACAAATGAAAGATGGGTCGAGGAAGAGGGAAGAAAAGGATAACCTATAAAGCAAGTGATTAACAACTTTTGAAGAAGGTCAACAAGGACATAAAAGATGATGAGTTTGGATGGGGCTGGACAGCCATATTGAAACCCACATTGTGTGGTTGACCTCTCTTCTGGTTGCAGGCTGTAGATGTGTTCAGTTTTTATTGTCTCAGCCTTTTCTTGCCCCCAAAGTCACCAATATACATAATTTCAGGCTCAAACGAACCCTGCTTCTCAGTGCAACTCGATAAATTCCTCGTTCATCTTACTATAATTCACCAAATGTCCGTCAGTCCGTTCGTAGGTAACGCAAAAGCGGCTCAACCAATCACAACGATATTTTGGGTGGGTATTCCTGGGACCCCTGGAGTAAAATAGGCTATATTGTTTTTCCAATTTTCCAAACACGATGGAATAATATTTACCGATATGAACAGTGATGTGGCTTTTGTTGAAATTCTACAAATACTGTTTATTCGACGTACCAGGAGAGAGTAGATCGACTCCTGACGAACTCTTCCCATATAAACGTGCGGCTCCGAAGTAACATGGCAGCGTGTGCAAAGCGACTGAGAAACAGGTGTAGCGGCCGCTTCCGTGTTACAGATTCGGCGTGCACTCTTCACACATAAACGTGCGACTGAGAAAGACGTGTAGCGGCCGCTTCCGTTTTGCAGAATTCAATCTTTTTCAAAATGGACGCCATGTACTGTTTAGATTTTGATGATTTGCGTGTGATATTATTCAACGGATGTTGTGCCTTAGAAATGCCCCTTAGAAGTGCCCCTTAGAAGTGCGCCTTAGAAGTGCCCGTTAGAAATGTGCCTTCGAAGTGCCCGTTAGAAATGCCCGGCCTTCAATTTCTGATATTTTGCCTTTTCATTTGGGCTTCCCAATTGAAGCCCCGCCCATAGGGCGGGTACCGTTGCTAGTTAGAGAAATTCAGCATGGCACGCAAAATGTCGTCATGGCAGATTCTGGAGGCTGGACAACCGAGAGCTGCCAGGAAGTCTCCACAAAGTTGGGGAACTCGGGATACATCACAAAAACAATTTTTTGTTTTGCAAAGGAGGGCAGCTTTGTTCTAAGGGAAACATTGTTCCGTATCATAGGTGTAGAAGTGTTAACATGTTACTGCGTCATACTTTGCCTAACTGGCACTGGTAAAGACCAGCACAATTTTGAAGGAATTTATGACATTGAAAAGAAAATCTGCATATTGAGTCACACAGACTCCAGCAAATAATTCAATGGTGTTAATGATATATGGCTTATTTTTACCACCGCACCCAAAGATGGAAGGAGGTTATGTTTTCACCCCCGTTTGTCTGTCTGTCTGTGAACAAAATATCTCAAAGTTGTGGACGGATTCAAACAAAATTTGGTGGAGATGTAGCGTATGTGACAAGGACGAAATTATTAGATTTTGGTGAAGATCCAGATTCGGATCCGACTACGATAAAATTTTTTAAAGTGATTCTTCATCATTTGGAGACAGGGCCAAAAACGATGCATAGCAGGATATCTCAAAAAGTTGTGGACGGATTTGGACGAAACTTGGTGTACCTGTTGGGTGTCTGACAAGGACAAACAGATTAAATTTTGGTGAAGATCTGAATATGGATTTGGATATGAGAATGATTTGATTTTTAAGTGATTTTTTACCATTGAGTGGTTGGGCTAAAAACGACATATAGCAGGATATCTCAAAAAGTTATGGACGGATTTCGACGAAACTTGGTGGACAGGTTCTGTGTGTGACAAGGAAGAATTGATTCGATGAAGATCTGAATATGGATTCGGATACGAGAATTATTTAATTATTAAGTGATTCTTCACCATTAAAAGATCGGGTGAAAAGCGATATATTACATGATATCTAAAAAAATTTGGACGAGTTATGAAGAAATTTGGTGGACGAGTTGGTTTGGTGACGAGAACAAGCGGATTAGATTTTGGTTCAGGTTCGAATCCAGATCCTGCCTATCAGTGGATACAAAACGTAAACTGTTCAGCTTGGCAGAATTATGCACTCTACCGAATGCCTTTCTAGTTGTTTCTGATTTTGTTGTTCCGGCATTGTTTTAATAAATCCAGAAGATATTGTTACCGTTTTGCGCGACCCGTTCCCTTACCAAGTGGAGTTTAAGCTCCTTGTTCTCCTTGGGTCGTCGCAACCGCGAGACTTGAGTCGCCACTTCCGGTCCGACGCGGGACAGGGTTTCGGGACACTTTTTGCACATACCTAAGTACCCACGCCGCCACGGAAGCGGGGATCAAGTCTCGCATGAACCACGCGTAATTTGAGTGCACCCGAGCGGATGGCGCACCACGTGGTCCGTGCTATTACCTTGTTATTGGAACCCGATTAGAGCGATATAGTTCGTACCATGCTAAGTCAATGATGGAAAACACAAGACGGTCGAATCAAAGAAATAACAGGTTTAATAATTATTATTTACACAATGATTGGTGGTAGAAGCAGAGACACAGGGCAGATCTTATACAGTCGTAACTTATCTACCCAGACAATGGGCCCATTCACACTCACAGGGGGATGAAGGAAGGAATGTTCATGCGCTGAACGTGCCGGCTTGGTCGTTCAGGAACAGCTCACCCGGCGTGGCCCTCTGCCGGTCACAGCACGTCCCCCGACGAAGGCAGGCAGGCAGGCGGGAGGGATCCTCGCAGCACGTATCTCGAACAAAGGCAGGCAGGAAAATATGCGCGTCTCTCGCCCGGCACGGCGGTCCTTCACAGCACGATTAATACAATGGCGCGCTTTCACTCTCATAACTCAACGGAGGATCTGACTCAAGCTCAACCGCGAACTCAACTTGGAACTCGTCTGCCTCCCTTCCCAAAACGTAGCGCTCCGAACCGACTCTCACAACTTGGTTCAACAGAGGACCCCGGCTCATAACTTGATTCAACACCGCGCACTCTCAGAACTGAGGTGGGGGCTTCGGGCACAGGGTTATATTGCCACGCCCTGGCCCGCATCGAATGTTCCAAACCACTCCCCCTGCCGCAGTCGTAAGCCACTCCCTTCAAGCCCTGATTGGCGGCTCGTGCTTACCGGTCACTCCCAACTGTCCCGCCTTCCTTTGGCCTGGATTGACTTGTCAGGCCGGCCTGGTGGTAATTTGCGCGAAAAACCAAAGCATCGAGGCAGCATAAAGCATTGGAAGGAGACCTAACTCTCATTATTCTACTCAACGCAAACTAAACATAGGAAAGGTCTACGCTTACACTGACTAAGAAATAACTGAGCTTAAACGAGGCTACGTGTTGTAGTGTGACTAACTATGAGGGGAAATTAACCTTTATTTGTAAAAACACAGAACCGCAACAATATATTTTCATCAACCAGTTTTCCTAGTTTTTTGATCTTGTTCTTTGCAGCGTGCATATTATAGCTGATCACCTCAATGAAGTTTTCAATGCTTATGCCAAATTGAGAGGCCACAATAATGAGGGGCATTACCACAGCCCGGTTCTTTTGACTGAATCGTGACAATACGATTGTCATGATGAAAGGAACAAAGACATTTGGTGGTGTGAGAGGAAGGCGCTCTCCAATGTGTGGTGTGAGCTGGAGAGAGGTGTGTGGATCTGGCCTAGTGTGGGAAAAGGCTTCATGAGGCAGCCTTTTTATATCAACATACATCTTTGTTACTCCCGCCAGGGAGTAATGCATTCGATCGTGTCCGTGTGTGTGTGTGTTTGTGTGTTTGTGAACAAGATATCTGGAAAAGTTCTGAACGGATTTGGATGGAAGTTGGTGGGACGATTGCCCTTGGGATAAGGAAGAATTGATTGGTTTTTGGTGAAGCTCAGGATATTATTCCGGATCCAGGAATTTTTAGAAGGATTGTTTACCATTGGAAGATAGGGCTCACTTTTTTTTAACATTATCTTCTATATATTCTATATTTAACATTGTGATATGAAAATAGTTTTCATATTGTTGAAAATGTAGTTTAAACTCGTGGTTATGCGTTAGAGCAGTGTATTTTGTTAGCAGCGTCGTCTTCAAGGTTCTTTTTTTTTTTCTTCTAATAAAGACATATTCTGTCATTTTAAAACCACTAAAGTGTGTATTCGGTTTTCCCGTTTCATAAAATGTATCGTTTGATACGTATAATGCTTTAAAACTGTTTTTTTTGTTTTGTTTTTTTTACCTCAGAAGAGATATCAACATTTACCTCAGCGAATGTCAATCGCAGTGTCAGTATTTGATGAACTTATAAAGACTTAGGTGAGTTATAAGTGTGACCAGCATGTGCACGGGATTCTTCCCAGAAGAATGAGTGGTCGCATTAGCTTGTACGACTTAAAATGAGCGAGTTTTGTTTTCACGTTTGGCCCAGTTTTACATGTTGTATCCCTGAGGAATGAAACGAACGTTTTCCTGGCTTACAATTTTATTTGAAGTCACACATGCCTCAAAATACACTCACTTTTATAGAATTGAATGTTGAATCCGAAAATGTACATGAAATTGCCTTGTTTTTTTTTTCTTACATTATATTCTATATATATATATATATATATATATATATATATATATATATATATATATATATATATATATATATATATCTGTGCAGTGTCTGTCTTGTGTTGTCTTGTCTTGTGTTGTCACTGAACTACTCCCTCAAACTTTTGTGAAATCGTACTATTCCAACTTGACCCACGTCGGGAGTACGCGCTCTACTGAGTGGCGTTCTAGTTCATATGTGTCATCACCCATGACCCATCCACACCTAACCAACAGAACCATTCCTGCCAATGCCCATGTACCCTTCTATTCCGAATGCATCTACAGGTTACAGGTAGTGGACAAAACATCGAAACACCAGCAGAATGTTACTTAGTATGGTGGCGGGCAACCGCATTCATCCAGGATGGCATGGATATGACAAGGCATGAAGTCAACAATGGTCTGGAACTGTTCTACAGGAATGTGGCACCGTCCTCCCACAAGGAAGTCCTCCAATTCACATTGTTTTGATGGAGGCAGAAACTGCTGTCTTAGGCTCTCTCTAGACAGTCCCACAAATGCTCCATGGGATTGAGGTCTGGCGATTGAGAGGGCCATGGAAGATGGGTTACTTCATCCTCATGCTCCTCAAACCCACCCTGTAGGTTGGAGCTGGAGCATTGTGGTCCTCTAACGACTGTCTAACTCACAGGCATAAATGTTTATACTTTCTTGGCGGGAAAGAAAGCTAAAACTTGCATACTGCTGCAACAACACAAACACTGAACCCGACCCCACCCAACTTTCAATTCATTTTATTGGCACTGGACCCCCCCCCCTCCTTCCCCCAACCCCTCCCCTCCCCCGCCAACCCCACCCACTCAACTTTCATTCCATTTTATTGGGGCACTGAAACTCAGTTATTCTTGCCGACCAACTTTAACTTGACCCTTCTGATTTACTAAAACCAGACTCAGTTTTGTCAGTCACCTTCGTAGCTTTATTACAAGACTAAAGGAAAACCAACAAAAGAGAAAAGACATGTGAATCAATCTTGATTATTATTATATCTGTTCATTATTATTTTTGCCAAATATAATGCCATTATTGTTAATATTATTAGTTATAATTAATATATGATCTGTTCCAATGTTATCATTGTTTTTGTTATTTATTTTGCAATTAGAATGCCATGCCGTGGAAGGACCTATTAAGCTGACCTATACACCTTAACATGGCTCGCGTTTCAAAACATGGGAATTCTTCTGGATTCTTTGGACTGCACTTAATTATCAATTCAGGAGATCATACTGATCATTTTGGTGTATCACATTCCACATCAGAAAGAAATTCATCACACACTTTTCATTATACACTTTTCATCATACACTTTTCATCATACACTTTTCATCATACACTTTTCAACAAACACTTTTCATTATACACTTTTCATCATACGCTTTTCATCATACACTTTTTATCATACACTTTTCATCATACACTTTTTATCATACACTTTTTATCATACACTTTTCATCATAAACTTTTCATCATACACTTTTCATCATAAACTTTTCATCACACACTTTTCATCATACACTTTTCATCACAAACTTTTCATCATAAACTTTTCATCATACACATTTCATCATACACTTTTCATCGTACACTTTTCATCATAAACTTTTCATCATACACTTTTCATCATACACTTTTCATCATACACTTTTCATCATACACTTTTCATCATACACTTTTCATCATACACTTTTCATCATAAACTTTTCATCGTACACTTTTCATCATAAACTTTTCATCATACACTTTTCATCGTACACTTTTCATCATAAACTTTTCATCATACACTTTTCATCATACACTTTTCATCATACACTTTTCATCATACACTTTTCATCATACACTTTTCATCATACACTTTTCATCATACACTTTTCATCATACACTTTTCATCATACACTTTTCATCACACACTTTTCATCATACACTTTTCATCATACACTTTTCATCATACACTTTTCATCATGCACTTTTCATCATACACTTTTCATCATACACTTTTCATTATACACTTTTCATCACACACTTTTCATCACACACTTTTCATCATAAACTTTTCATCATACACTTTTCATCATACACTTTTCATCATACACTTTTCATCGTACACTTTTCATCATACACTTTTCATCATACACTTTTCATCATACACTTTTCATCATACACTTTTCATCATACACTTTTCATCATACACTTTTCATCATAAACTTTTCATCATACACTTTTCATCGTACACTTTTCATCATACACTTTTCATCATAAACTTTTCATTATACACTTTTCATCATAAACTTTTCATCATACAATTTTCATCATAAACTTTTCATCATAAACTTTTCATCATACACTTTTCATCATACACTTTTCATCGTACACTTTTCATCATAAACTTTTCATCATAAACTTTTCATCATACACTTTTCATCATACACTTTTCATCATACACTTTTCATCATACAGTTTTCATCATACAGTTTTCATCATACACTTTTCATCATACACTTTTCATCATACACTTTTCATCATAAACTTTTCATCGTACACTTTTCATCATAAACTTTTCATCGTTCACTTTTCATCATACACTTTTCATCATGCACTTTTCATCATACACTTTTCATCATACACTTTTCATCATACACTTTTCATCATACGCTTTTCATCGTACACTTTTCATCGTACACTTTTCATCATAAACTTTTCATCATACACTTTTCATCATAAACTTTTCATAGTACACTTTTCATCATAAACTTTTCATCATACACTTTTCATCATAAACTTTTCATCGTACACTTTTCATCATGCACTTTTCATCATACAATTTTCATCGTACACTTTTCATCACACACTTTTCATCATACACTTTTTATCATAAACTTTTCATCACACACTTTTCATCATGCACTTTTCATCATACACTTTTCATCACACACTTTTCATCATACACTTTTTATCATAAACTTTTCATCACACACTTTTCATCATACACTTTTCATCATAAACTTTTCATCATAAACTTTTCATCATACACTTTTCATCATACACTTTTCATCATACACTTTTCATCATACACTTTTCATCATACAGTTTTCATCATACACTTTTCATCATACACTTTTCATCATACACTTTTCATCATAAACTTTTCATCGTACACTTTTCATCATAAACTTTTCATCGTTCACTTTTCATCATACACTTTTCATCATGCACTTTTCATCATACACTTTTCATCGTACACTTTTCATCGTACACTTTTCATCATAAACTTTTCATCATACACTTTTCATCATGCACTTTTCATCATACACTTTTCATCGTACACTTTTCATCGTACACTTTTCATCATAAACATTTCATCATACACTTTTCATCATACACTTTTTATCATACACTTTTCATCATACACTTTTCATCATACGCTTTTCATCGTACACTTTTCATCGTACACTTTTCATCATAAACTTTTCATCATACACTTTTCATCATAAACTTTTCATAGTACACTTTTCATCATAAACTTTTCATCATACACTTTTCATCATAAACTTTTCATCGTACACTTTTCATCATGCACTTTTCATCATACAATTTTCATCGTACACTTTTCATCACACACTTTTCATCATACACTTTTTATCATAAACTTTTCATCACACACTTTTCATCATGCACTTTTCATCATACACTTTTCATCACACACTTTTCATCATACACTTTTTATCATAAACTTTTCATCACACACTTTTCATCATACACTTTTTATCATAAACTTTTCATCGTACACTTTTCATCATGCACTTTTCATCATGCACTTTTCATCATACACTTTTCATCACACACTTTTCATCATACACTTTTTATCATAAACTTTTCATCACACACTTTTCATCATGCACTTTTCATCATGCACTTTTCATCATACACTTTTCATCACACACTTTTCATCATACACTTTTCATCACACACTTTTCATCACACACTTTTCATCATACACTTTTCATCATACACTTTTCTTCATAAACTTTTCATCGTACACTTTTCATCATGCACTTTTCATCATGCACTTTTCATCATACACTTTTCATCACACACTTTTCATCATACACTTTTTATCATAAACTTTTCATCATAAACTTTTCATCATAAACTTTTCATCATACACTTTTCATCATAAACTTTTCATCATACACTTTTCATCACACACTTTTCATCACACACTTTTCATCATACACTTTTCATCATACACTTTTCTTCATACACTTTTCATCATACGCTTTTCATCATACGCTTTTCATCGTACACTTTTCATCATAAACTTTTCATCATACACTTTTCATCATACACTTTTCATCATACACTTTTCATCATACACTTTTTATCATACACTTTTTATCATACACTTTTCATCATACACTTTTCATCATAAACTTTTCATCAAACACTTTTTATCACACACTTTTCATCACAAACTTTTCATCATACGCTTTTCATCGTACACTTTTCATCGTACACTTTTCATCATAAACATTTCATCATACACTTTTCATCATACACTTTTCATCATACACTTTTCATCATACACTTTTCATCATACACTTTTCATCATACACTTTTCATCATACACTTTTCATCATACACTTTTCATCATACACTTTTCATCATAAACTTTTCATCATACACTTTTCATCATACACTTTTCATCATACACTTTTCATCATAAACTTTTCATCATACACTTTTCATCATACACTTTTCATCATACACTTTTCATCATACACTTTTCATCATACACTTTTCATCATACACTTTTTATCATACACTTTTCATCATACACTTTTCATCATACACTTTTCATCATAAACTTTTCATCATACACTTTTCATCATACGCTTTTCATCGTACACTTTTCATCACACACTTTTCATCATACACTTTTCATAATACACTTTTCATAATACACTTTTCATCATTCACTTTTCATCATAAACTTTTCATCATTCACTTTTCATCACACACTTTTCATCATACACTTTTCATCATACACTTTCCATCATACACTTTTCATCACACACTTTTCATCATACACTTTTCATCATACACTTTTCATCATACACTTTCCATCATACACTTTTCATCACACACTTTTCATCATACACTTTTCATCATACACTTTTAATCATAAACTTTTCATCATACACTTTTCATCGTACACTTTCCATCATACACTTTTCATCACACACTTTTCATCATACACTTTTCATCATACACTTTTAATCATAAACTTTTCATCATACACTTTTCATCATACACTTTTCATCATACACTTTCCATCATACACTTTTCATCACACACTTTTCATCATACACTTTTCATCATACACTTTTAATCATAAACTTTTCATCATACACTTTCCATCATACACTTTTCATCACACACTTTTCATCATAAACTTTTCATCATACACTTTTCATCATACACTTTCCATCATACACTTTTCATCACACACTTTTCATCATACACTTTTCATCATACACTTTTAATCATAAACTTTTCATCGTACACTTTTCATCACACACTTTTCATCATACACTTTTCATAATACACTTTTCATAATACACTTTTCATCATTCACTTTTCATCATAAACTTTTCATCACACACTTTTCATCATACACTTTTCATCATAAACTTTTCATCATACACTTTTCATCATACACTTTTCATCATACACTTTTCATCATACACTTTTCATCATTCACTTTTCATCATACACTTTTCATCATACACTTTTCATCATACACTTTTCATCATACACTTTTCATCATACACTTTTCATCATTCACTTTTCATCATACACTTTTCATCATACACTTTTCATCATACACTTTTCATCATACACTTTTCATCATACACTTTTCATCATACACTTTTCATCATACACTTTTCATCATACACTTTTCATCATTCACTTTTCATCATACACTTTTCATCATACACTTTTCATCATACACTTTTCATCACACACTTTTCATCATACACTTTTCATAATACACTTTTCATAATACACTTTTCATCATTCACTTTTCATCATAAACTTTTCATCATTCACTTTTCATCACACACTTTTCATCATACACTTTTCATCATACACTTTCCATCATACACTTTTCATCACACACTTTTCATCATACACTTTTCATCATACACTTTCCATCATACACTTTTCATCACACACTTTTCATCATACACTTTTCATCATACACTTTTAATCATAAACTTTTCATCATACACTTTTCATCGTACACTTTCCATCATACACTTTTCATCACACACTTTTCATCATACACTTTTCATCATACACTTTTAATCATAAACTTTTCATCATACACTTTTCATCATACACTTTTCATCATACACTTTCCATCATACACTTTTCATCACACACTTTTCATCATACACTTTCCATCATACACTTTTCATCATAAACTTTTCATCATACACTTTTCATCATACACTTTCCATCATACACTTTTCATCACACACTTTTCATCATACACTTTTCATCATACACTTTTAATCATAAACTTTTCATCGTACACTTTTCATCACACACTTTTCATCATACACTTTTCATAATACACTTTTCATAATACACTTTTCATCATTCACTTTTCATCATAAACTTTTCATCATTCACTTTTCATCACACACTTTTCATCATACACTTTTCATCATAAACTTTTCATCATACACTTTTCATCATACACTTTTCATCATACACTTTTCATCATACACTTTTCATCATTCACTTTTCATCATACACTTTTCATCATACACTTTTCATCATACACTTTTCATCATACACTTTTCATCATACACTTTTAATCATTCACTTTTCATCATACACTTTTCATCATACACTTTTCATCATACACTTTTCATCATACACTTTTCATCATACACTTTTCATCATAAACTTTTCATCATACACTTTCCATCATACACTTTTCATCATACACTTTTCATCATACACTTTCCATCATACACTTTTCATCATGCACTTTTCATCATGAACTTTTCATCATACACTTTTCATCATACACTTTTCATCATACACTTTCCATCATACACTTTTCATCATTCACTTTTCATCACACACTTTTCATCATACACTTTTCATCATAAACTTTTCATCATACACTTTTCATCGTACACTTTCCATCATACACTTTTCATCACACACTCTTCATCATACACTTTTCATCATAAACTTTTCATCATACACTTTTCATCATACACTTTCCATCATACACTTTCCATCATACACTTTTCATCATACACTTTTCATCACACACTCTTCATCATACACTTTTCATCATAAACTTTTCATCATACACTTTTCATCATACACTTTTCATCATACACTTTTCATCATACACTTTCCATCATACACTTTCCATCATACACTTTTCATCATACACTTTTCATCACACACTCTTCATCATACACTTTTCATCATACACTTTTCATCACACACTTTTCATCACATACTCTTCATCATACACTTTTCATCATACACTTTTCATCATACACTTTTCATCATACACTTTTCATCATACACTTTTCATCATAAACTTTTCATCATACACTTTTCATCATACACTTTTCATCATTCACTTTTCATCATACACTTTTCATCATACACTTTTCATCATTCACTTTTCATCATACACTTTTCATCATACACTTTTCATCATACACTTTTCATCATACACTTTTCATCATACACTTTCCATCATACACTTTTCATCATTCACTTTTCATCATACACTTTTCATCATACACTTTTCATCATACGCTTTTCATCGTACACTTTTCATCATAAACTTTTCATCATACACTTTTCATCATACACATTTCATCATACACTTTTCATCATACACTTTTCATCATACACTTTTTATCATACACTTTTTATCATACACTTTTCATCATACACTTTTCATCATAAACTTTTCATCATACACTTTTTATCACACACTTTTCATCATAAGCTTTTCATCGTACGCTTTTCATCGTACACTTTTCATCATAAACTTTTCATCATACACTTTTCATCATACACTTTTCATCATACACTTTTCATCATACACTTTTCATCATACACTTTTCATCATACACTTTTCATCATACACTTTTCATCATACACTTTTCATCATACACTTTCCATCATACACTTTTCATCATAAACTTTTCATCATACACTTTTCATCATACACTTTTCATCATACACTTTTCATCATACACTTTTCATCATACACTTTTCATCATACACTTTTTATCATACACTTTTTATCATACACTTTTCATCATACACTTTTCATCATAAACTTTTCATCATACACTTTTCATCATACACTTTTCATCATACGCTTTTCATCATACGCTTTTCATCATACACTTTTCATCGTACACTTTTCATCATAAACTTTTCATCATACACTTTTCATCATACACTTTTCATCATACACTTTTCATCATACACTTTTCATCATACACTTTTCATCATACACTTTTCATCATACACTTTTCATCATACACTTTTCATCATACACTTTTCATCACACACTTTTCATCACACACTTTTCATCATACACTTTTCATCATACACTTTTCATCATACACTTTTCATCATACACTTTTCATCACACACTTTTCATCATACACTTTTCATAATACACTTTTCATAATACACTTTTCATCATTCACTTTTCATCATAAACTTTTCATCATTCACTTTTCATCACACACTTTTCATCATACACTTTTCATCATACACTTTCCATCATACACTTTTCATCACACACTTTTCATCATACACTTTTCATCATACACTTTTCATCATACACTTTCCATCATACACTTTTCATCACACACTTTTCATCATACACTTTTCATCATACACTTTTAATCATAAACTTTTCATCATACACTTTTCATTGTACACTTTCCATCATACACTTTTCATCACACACTTTTCATCATACACTTTTAATCATAAACTTTTCATCATACACTTTTCATCGTACGCTTTTCATCACACACTTTTCATCGTACACTTTTCATCATAAACTTTTCATCATACACTTTTCATCATACACTTTTCATCATACACTTTTCATCATACACTTTTCATCATAAACTTTTCATCGTACACTTTTCATCATACACTTTTCATCATACACTTTTCATCATACACTTTTCATCATACACTTTTCATCATACACTTTTCATCATACACTTTTCATCATAAACTTTTCATCGTACACTTTTCATCATAAACTTTTCATCATACACTTTTCATCGTACACTTTTCATCATAAACTTTTCATCATACACTTTTCATCATACACTTTTCATCATACACTTTTCATCATACACTTTTCATCATACACTTTTCATCATACACTTTTCATCACACACTTTTCATCATACACTTTTCATCATACACTTTTCATCATACACTTTTCATCATACACTTTTCATCATAAACTTTTCATCATACACTTTTCATCGTACACTTTTCATCATAAACTTTTCATCATACACTTTTCATCATACACTTTTCATCATACACTTTTCATCATACACTTTTCATCATACACTTTTCATCATACACTTTTCATCATACACTTTTCATCACACACTTTTCATCATACACTTTTCATCATACACTTTTCATCATACACTTTTCATCATACACTTTTCATCATAAACTTTTCATCGTACACTTTTCATCATAAACTTTTCATCGTTCACTTTTCATCATACACTTTTCATCATGCACTTTTCATCATACACTTTTCATCATACACTTTTCATCATACACTTTTTATCATACACTTTTCATCATACACTTTTCATCATACGCTTTTCATCGTACACTTTTCATCGTACACTTTTCATCATAAACTTTTCATCATACACTTTTCATCATAAACTTTTCATAGTACACTTTTCATCATAAACTTTTCATCATACACTTTTCATCATAAACTTTTCATCGTACACTTTTCATCATGCACTTTTCATCATACAATTTTCATCGTACACTTTTCATCACACACTTTTCATCATACACTTTTTATCATAAACTTTTCATCACACACTTTTCATCATGCACTTTTCATCATACACTTTTCATCACACACTTTTCATCATACACTTTTTATCATAAACTTTTCATCACACACTTTTCATCATACACTTTTTATCATAAACTTTTCATCGTACACTTTTCATCATGCACTTTTCATCATGCACTTTTCATCATACACTTTTCATCATACACTTTTTATCATAAACTTTTCATCACACACTTTTCATCATGAACTTTTCATCATGCACTTTTCATCATACACTTTTCATCACACACTTTTCATCATACACTTTTCATCACACACTTTTCATCACACACTTTTCATCATACACTTTTCATCATACACTTTTCTTCATAAACTTTTCATCGTACACTTTTCATCATGCACTTTTCATCATGCACTTTTCATCATACACTTTTCATCACACACTTTTCATCATACACTTTTTATCATAAACTTTTCATCATAAACTTTTCATCATAAACTTTTCATCATACACTTTTCATCATAAACTTTTCATCATACACTTTTCATCACACACTTTTCATCACACACATTTCATCATACACTTTTCATCATACACTTTTCTTCATACACTTTTCATCATACACTTTTCATCATACGCTTTTCATCGTACACTTTTCATCATAAACTTTTCATCATACACTTTTCATCATACACTTTTCATCATTCACTTTTCATCATACACTTTTTATCATACACTTTTTATCATACACTTTTCATCATACACTTTTCATCATAAACTTTTCATCATACACTTTTTATCACACACTTTTCATCACAAACTTTTCATCATACGCTTTTCATCGTACACTTTTCATCGTACACTTTTCATCATAAACTTTTCATCATACACTTTTCATCATACACTTTTCATCATACACTTTTCATCATACACTTTTCATCATACACTTTTCATCATACACTTTTCATCATACACTTTTCATCATACACTTTTCATCATACACTTTTCATCATACACTTTTCATCATACACTTTTCATCATACACTTTTCATCATAAACTTTTCATCATACACTTTTCATCATACACTTTTCATCATAAACTTTTCATCATACACTTTTCATCATACACTTTTCATCATACACTTTTCATCATACACTTTTCATCATACACTTTTCATCATACACTTTTTATCATACACTTTTCATCATACACTTTTCATCATACACTTTTCATCATAAACTTTTCATCATACACTTTTCATCATACGCTTTTCATCGTACACTTTTCATCGTACACTTTTCATCATAAACTTTTCATCATACACTTTTCATCATACACTTTTCATCATACACTTTTCATCATACACTTTTCATCATACACTTTTCATCATACACTTTTCATCACACACTTTTCATCATACACTTTTCATCATACACTTTTCATCATACACTTTTCATCATACACTTTTCATCACACACTTTTCATCATACACTTTTCATAATACACTTTTCATAATACACTTTTCATCATTCACTTTTCATCATAAACTTTTCATCATTCACTTTTCATCACACACTTTTCATCATACACTTTTCATCATACACTTTCCATCATACACTTTTCATCACACACTTTTCATCATACACTTTTCATCATACACTTTTCATCATACACTTTCCATCATACACTTTTCATCACACACTTTTCATCATACACTTTTCATCATACACTTTTAATCATAAACTTTTCATCATACACTTTTCATCGTACACTTTCCATCATACACTTTTCATCACACACTTTTCATCATACACTTTTCATCATACACTTTTAATCATAAACTTTTCATCATACACTTTTCATCATACACTTTTCATCATACACTTTCCATCATACACTTTTCATCACACACTTTTCATCATACACTTTTCATCATACACTTTTAATCATAAACTTTTCATCATACACTTTCCATCATACACTTTTCATCACACACTTTTCATCATAAACTTTTCATCATACACTTTTCATCATACACTTTCCATCATACACTTTTCATCACACACTTTTCATCATACACTTTTCATCATACACTTTTAATCATAAACTTTTCATCGTACACTTTTCATCACACACTTTTCATCATACACTTTTCATAATACACTTTTCATAATACACTTTTCATCATTCACTTTTCATCATAAACTTTTCATCATTCACTTTTCATCACACACTTTTCATCATACACTTTTCATCATAAACTTTTCATCATACACTTTTCATCATACACTTTTCATCATACACTTTTCATCATACACTTTTCATCATTCACTTTTCATCATACACTTTTCATCATACACTTTTCATCATACACTTTTCATCATACACTTTTCATCATACACTTTTCATCATTCACTTTTCATCATACACTTTTCATCATACACTTTTCATCATACACTTTTCATCATACACTTTTCATCATACACTTTTCATCATACACTTTTCATCATACACTTTTCATCATACACTTTTCATCATTCACTTTTCATCATACACTTTTCATCATACACTTTTCATCATACACTTTTCATCACACACTTTTCATCATACACTTTTCATAATACACTTTTCATAATACACTTTTCATCATTCACTTTTCATCATAAACTTTTCATCACACACTTTTCATCATACACTTTTCATCATACACTTTCCATCATACACTTTTCATCACACACTTTTCATCATACACTTTTCATCATACACTTTCCATCATACACTTTTCATCACACACTTTTCATCATACACTTTTCATCATACACTTTTAATCATAAACTTTTCATCATACACTTTTCATCGTACACTTTCCATCATACACTTTTCATCACACACTTTTCATCATACACTTTTCATCATACACTTTTAATCATAAACTTTTCATCATACACTTTTCATCATACACTTTCCATCATACACTTTTCATCACACACTTTTCATCATACACTTTTCATCATACACTTTTAATCATAAACTTTTCATCATACACTTTCCATCATACACTTTTCATCACACACTTTTCATCATAAACTTTTCATCATACACTTTTCATCATACACTTTCCATCATACACTTTTCATCACACACTTTTCATCATACACTTTTCATCATACACTTTTAATCATAAACTTTTCATCGTACACTTTTCATCACACACTTTTCATCATACACTTTTCATAATACACTTTTCATAATACACTTTTCATCATTCACTTTTCATCATAAACTTTTCATCATTCACTTTTCATCACACACTTTTCATCATACACTTTTCATCATAAACTTTTCATCATACACTTTTCATCATACACTTTTCATCATACACTTTTCATCATACACTTTTCATCATTCACTTTTCATCATACACTTTTCATCATACACTTTTCATCATACACTTTTCATCATACACTTTTCATCATTCACTTTTCATCATACACTTTTCATCATACACTTTTCATCATACACTTTTCATCATACACTTTTCATCATACACTTTTCATCATACACTTTTCATCATACACTTTTCATCATACACTTTTCATCATTCACTTTTCATCATACACTTTTCATCATACACTTTTCATCATACACTTTTCATCATACACTTTTCATCACACACTTTCCATCACACACTTTCCATCATACACTTTTCATCATACACTTTTCATCACACACTTTTCATCATACACTTTTCATCATACACTTTTCATCATTCACTTTTCATCATACACTTTTCATCATAAACTTTTCATCATACACTTTCCATCATACACTTTTCATCATACACTTTTCATCATACACTTTCCATCATACACTTTTCATCATGCACTTTTCATCATAAACTTTTCATCATACACTTTTCATCATACACTTTTCATCATACACTTTCCATCATACACTTTTCATCATTCACTTTTCATCACACACTTTTCATCATACACTTTTCATCATAAACTTTTCATCGTACACTTTCCATCATACACTTTTCATCATACACTTTTCATCATACACTTTCCATCATACACTCTTCATCATACACTTTTCATCATAAACTTTTCATCATACACTTTTCATCATACACTTTCCATCATACACTTTCCATCATACACTTTTCATCATACACTTTTCATCACACACTCTTCATCATACACTTTTCATCATAAACTTTTCATCATACACTTTTCATCATACACTTTCCATCATACACTTTCCATCATACACTTTTCATCATACACTTTTCATCACACACTCTTCATCATACACTTTTCATCATACACTTTTCATCACACACTTTTCATCACATACTCTTCATCATACACTTTTCATCATACACTTTTCATCATACACTTTTCATCATACACTTTTCATCATACACTTTTCATCATAAACTTTTCATCATACACTTTTCATCATACACTTTCCATCATACACTTTTCATCATTCACTTTTCATCATACACTTTTCATCATACACTTTTCATCATACACTTTTCATCATACACTTTTCATCATTCACTTTTCATCATACACTTTTCATCATACACTTTTCATCATACACTTTTCATCATACACTTTTCATCATACACTTTCCATCATACACTTTTCATCATTCACTTTTCATCATACACTTTTCATCATACACTTTTCATCATACGCTTTTCATCGTACACTTTTCATCATAAACTTTTCATCATACACTTTTCATCATACACATTTCATCATACACTTTTCATCATAAACTTTTCATCATACACTTTTCATCATACACATTTCATCATACACTTTTCATCATACACTTTTCATCATACACTTTTTATCATACACTTTTCATCATACACTTTTCATCATAAACTTTTCATCATACACTTTTTATCACACACTTTTCATCATAAGCTTTTCATCGTACGCTTTTCATGGTACACTTTTCATCATAAACTTTTCATCATACACTTTTCATCATACACTTTTCATCATACACTTTTCATCATACACTTTTCATCATACACTTTTCATCATACACTTTTCATCATACACTTTTCATCATACACTTTTCATCATACACTTTTCATCATACACTTTTCATCATACACTTTTCATCATACACTTTTCATCATAAACTTTTCATCATACACTTTCCATCATACACTTTTCATCATACACTTTTCATCATAAACTTTTCATCATACACTTTTCATCATACACTTTTCATCATACACTTTTCATCATACACTTTTCATCATACACTTTTCATCATACACTTTTTATCATACACTTTTTATCATACACTTTTCATCATACACTTTTCATCATAAACTTTTCATCATACACTTTTCATCATACACTTTTCATCATACACTTTTCATCATACGCTTTTCATCATACACTTTTCATCGTACACTTTTCATCATAAACTTTTCATCATACACTTTTCATCATACACTTTTCATCATACACTTTTCATCATACACTTTTCATCATACACTTTTCATCATACACTTTTCATCATACACTTTTCATCATACACTTTTCATCACACACTTTTCATCACACACTTTTCATCATACACTTTTCATCATACACTTTTCATCATACACTTTTCATCATACACTTTTCATCACACACTTTTCATCATACACTTTTCATAATACACTTTTCATAATACACTTTTCATCATTCACTTTTCATCATAAACTTTTCATCATTCACTTTTCATCACACACTTTTCATCATACACTTTTCATCATACACTTTCCATCATACACTTTTCATCACACACTTTTCATCATACACTTTTCATCATACACTTTTCATCATACACTTTCCATCATTCACTTTTCATCACACACTTTTCATCATACACTTTTCATCATACACTTTTAATCATAAACTTTTCATCATACACTTTTCATTGTACACTTTCCATCATACACTTTTCATCACACACTTTTCATCATACACTTTTAATCATAAACTTTTCATCATACACTTTTCATCGTACACTTTCCATCACACACTTTTCATCACACACTTTTCATCATACACTTTTCATCATACACTTTTCATCATACACTTTCCATCATACACTTTTCATCACACACTTTTCATCATACACTTTTCATCATACACTTTTAATCATAAACTTTTCATCATACACTTTCCATCATACACTTTTCATCACACACTTTTCATCATAAACTTTTCATCATACACTTTTCATCATACTACACTTTCCATCATACACTTTTCATCACACACTTTTCATCATACACTTTTCATCATACACTTTTAATCATAAACTTTTCATCGTACACTTTTCATCACACACTTTTCATCATACACTTTTCATAATACACTTTTCATAATACACTTTTCATCATTCACTTTTCATCATAAACTTTTCATCATTCACTTTTCATCACACACTTTTCATCATACACTTTTCATCATAAACTTTTCATCATACACTTTTCATCATACACTTTTCATCATACACTTTTCATCATACACTTTTCATCATTCACTTTTCATCATACACTTTTCATCATACACTTTTCATCATACACTTTTCATCATTCACTTTTCATCATACACTTTTCATCATACACTTTTCATCATACACTTTTCATCATACACTTTTCATCATACACTTTTCATCATACACTTTTCATCATACACTTTTCATCATACACTTTTCATCATTCACTTTTCATCATACACTTTTCATCATACACTTTTCATCATACACTTTTCATCATACACTTTTCATCATACACTTTCCATCATACACTTTCCATCATACACTTTTCATCATACACTTTTCATCACACACTTTTCATCATACACTTTTCATCATACACTTTTCATCATACACTTTTCATCATACACTTTTCATCATACACTTTTCATCATAAACTTTTCATCATACACTTTCCATCATACACTTTTCATCATACACTTTTCATCATACACTTTCCATCATACACTTTTCATCATGCACTTTTCATCATAAACTTTTCATCATACACTTTCCATCATACACTTTTCATCATTCACTTTTCATCACACACTTTTCATCATACACTTTTCATCATAAACTTTTCATCGTACACTTTTCATCGTACACTTTCCATCATACACTTTTCATCACACACTCTTCATCATACACTTTTCATCATAAACTTTTCATCATACACTTTTCATCATACACTTTCCATCATACACTTTTCATCACACACTCTTCATCATACACTTTTCATCATAAACTTTTCATCATACACTTTTCATCATACACTTTTCATCATACACTTTTCATCATACACTTTCCATCATACACTTTCCATCATACACTTTTCATCATACACTTTTCATCACACACTCTTCATCATACACTTTTCATCATACACTTTTCATCATACACTTTTCATCACATACTCTTCATCATACACTTTTCATCATACACTTTTCATCATACACTTTTCATCATACACTTTTCATCATACACTTTTCATCATACACTTTTCATCATAAACTTTTCATCATACACTTTCCATCATACACTTTCCATCATACACTTTTCATCATTCACTTTTCATCATACACTTTTCATCATACACTTTTCATCATACACTTTTCATCATACACTTTTCATCATTCACTTTTCATCATACACTTTTCATCATACACTTTTCATCATACACTTTTCATCATACACTTTTCATCATACACTTTTCATCATACACTTTTCATCATACACTTTCCATCATACACTTTTCATCATACACTTTTGATCACACACTTTTCATCATACACTTTTCATCATACACTTTTCATCATACACTTTTCATCATACACTTTTCATCATAAACTTTTCATCATACACTTTTCATCATACACTTTCCATCATACACTTTTCATCATTCACTTTTCATCACACACTTTTCATCATACACTTTTCATCATAAACTTTTCATCGTACACTTTCCATCATACACTTTTCATCATACACTTTTCATCATACACTTTCCATCATACACTCTTCATCATACACTTTTCATCATAAACTTTTCATCATACACTTTTCATCATACACTTTCCATCATACACTTTCCATCATACACTTTTCATCATACACTTTTCATCACACACTCTTCATCATACACTTTTCATCATAAACTTTTCATCATACACTTTTCATCATACACTTTCCATCATACACTTTCCATCATACACTTTTCATCATACACTTTTCATCACACACTCTTCATCATACACTTTTCATCATACACTTTTCATCACACACTTTTCATCACATACTCTTCATCATACACTTTTCATCATACACTTTTCATCATACACTTTTCATCATACACTTTTCATCATACACTTTTCATCATAAACTTTTCATCATACACTTTTCATCATACACTTTCCATCATACACTTTTCATCATTCACTTTTCATCATACACTTTTCATCATACACTTTTCATCATACACTTTTCATCATACACTTTTCATCATTCACTTTTCATCATACACTTTTCATCATACACTTTTCATCATACACTTTTCATCATACACTTTTCATCATACACTTTCCATCATACACTTTTCATCATTCACTTTTCATCATACACTTTTCATCATACACTTTTCATCATACGCTTTTCATCGTACACTTTTCATCATAAACTTTTCATCATACACTTTTCATCATACACATTTCATCATACACTTTTCATCATAAACTTTTCATCATACACTTTTCATCATACACATTTCATCATACACTTTTCATCATACACTTTTCATCATACACTTTTTATCATACACTTTTCATCATACACTTTTCATCATAAACTTTTCATCATACACTTTTTATCACACACTTTTCATCATAAGCTTTTCATCGTACGCTTTTCATGGTACACTTTTCATCATAAACTTTTCATCATACACTTTTCATCATACACTTTTCATCATACACTTTTCATCATACACTTTCCATCATACACTTTTCATCATTCACTTTTCATCACACACTTTTCATCATACACTTTTCATCATAAACTTTTCATCGTACACTTTCCATCATACACTTTTCATCATACACTTTTCATCATACACTTTCCATCATACACTCTTCATCATACACTTTTCATCATAAACTTTTCATCATACACTTTTCATCATACACTTTCCATCATACACTTTCCATCATACACTTTTCATCATACACTTTTCATCACACACTCTTCATCATACACTTTTCATCATAAACTTTTCATCATACACTTTTCATCATACACTTTCCATCATACACTTTCCATCATACACTTTTCATCATACACTTTTCATCACACACTCTTCATCACACACTTTTCATCATACACTTTTCATCACACACTTTTCATCACATACTCTTCATCATACACTTTTCATCATACACTTTTCATCATACACTTTTCATCATACACTTTTCATCATACACTTTTCATCATAAACTTTTCATCATACACTTTTCATCATACACTTTCCATCATACACTTTCCATCATACACTTTTCATCATTCACTTTTCATCATACACTTTTCATCATACACTTTTCATCATACACTTTTCATCATACACTTTTCATCATTCAGTTTTCATCATACACTTTTCATCATACACTTTTCATCATACACTTTTCATCATACACTTTCCATCATACACTTTTCATCATTCACTTTTCATCATACACTTTTCATCATACACTTTTCATCATACGCTTTTCATCGTACACTTTTCATCATAAACTTTTCATCATACACTTTTCATCATACACATTTCATCATACACTTTTCATCATAAACTTTTCATCATACACTTTTCATCATACACATTTCATCATACACTTTTCATCATACACTTTTCATCATACACTTTTTATCATACACTTTTCATCATACACTTTTCATCATAAACTTTTCATCATACACTTTTTATCACACACTTTTCATCATAAGCTTTTCATCGTACGCTTTTCATGGTACACTTTTCATCATAAACTTTTCATCATACACTTTTCATCATACACTTTTCATCATACACTTTTCATCATACACTTTTCATCATACACTTTTCATCATACACTTTTCATCATACACTTTTCATCATACACTTTTCATCATACACTTTTCATCATACACTTTTCATCATACACTTTTCATCATACACTTTTCATCATAAACTTTTCATCATACACTTTCCATCATACACTTTTCATCATACACTTTTCATCATAAACTTTTCATCATACACTTTTCATCATACACTTTTCATCATACACTTTTCATCATACACTTTTCATCATACACTTTTCATCATACACTTTTTATCATACACTTTTTATCATACACTTTTCATCATACACTTTTCATCATAAACTTTTCATCATACACTTTTCATCATACACTTTTCATCATACACTTTTCATCATACGCTTTTCATCATACACTTTTCGTCGTACACTTTTCATCATAAACTTTTCATCATACACTTTTCATCATACACTTTTCATCATACACTTTTCATCATACACTTTTCATCATACACTTTTCATCATACACTTTTCATCATACACTTTTCATCATACACTTTTCATCATACACTTTTCATCACACACTTTTCATCACACACTTTTCATCATACACTTTTCATCATACACTTTTCATCATACACTTTTCATCATACACTTTTCATCACACACTTTTCATCATACACTTTTCATAATACACTTTTCATAATACACTTTTCATCATTCACTTTTCATCATAAACTTTTCATCATTCACTTTTCATCACACACTTTTCATCATACACTTTTCATCATACACTTTCCATCATACACTTTTCATCACACACTTTTCATCATACACTTTTCATCATACACTTTTCATCATACACTTTCCATCATACACTTTTCATCACACACTTTTCATCATACACTTTTCATCATACACTTTTAATCATAAACTTTTCATCATACACTTTTCATTGTACACTTTCCATCATACACTTTTCATCACACACTTTTCATCATACACTTTTAATCATAAACTTTTCATCATACACTTTTCATCGTACACTTTCCATCACACACTTTTCATCACACACTTTTCATCATACACTTTTCATCATACACTTTTCATCATACACTTTCCATCATACACTTTTCATCACACACTTTTCATCATACACTTTTCATCATACACTTTTAATCATAAACTTTTCATCATACACTTTCCATCATACACTTTTCATCACACACTTTTCATCATAAACTTTTCATCATACACTTTTCATCATACACTTTCCATCATACACTTTTCATCACACACTTTTCATCATACACTTTTCATAATACACTTTTCATAATACACTTTTCATCATTCACTTTTCATCATAAACTTTTCATCATTCACTTTTCATCACACACTTTTCATCATACACTTTTCATCATACACTTTCCATCATACACTTTTCATCACACACTTTTCATCATACACTTTTCATCATACACTTTTCATCATACACTTTCCATCATACACTTTTCATCACACACTTTTCATCATACACTTTTCATCATACACTTTTAATCATAAACTTTTCATCATACACTTTTCATTGTACACTTTCCATCATACACTTTTCATCACACACTTTTCATCATACACTTTTAATCATAAACTTTTCATCATACACTTTTCATCATACACTTTCCATCACACACTTTTCATCACACACTTTTCATCATACACTTTTCATCATACACTTTTCATCATACACTTTCCATCATACACTTTTCATCACACACTTTTCATCATACACTTTTCATCATACACTTTTAATCATAAACTTTTCATCATACACTTTCCATCATACACTTTTCATCACACACTTTTCATCATAAACTTTTCATCATACACTTTTCATCATACACTTTCCATCATACACTTTTCATCACACACTTTTCATCATACACTTTTCATCATACACTTTTAATCATAAACTTTTCATCGTACACTTTTCATCACACACTTTTCATCATACACTTTTCATAATACACTTTTCATAATACACTTTTCATCATTCACTTTTCATCATAAACTTTTCATCATTCACTTTTCATCACACACTTTTCATCATACACTTTTCATCATAAACTTTTCATCATACACTTTTCATCATACACTTTTCATCATACACTTTTCATCATACACTTTTCATCATTCACTTTTCATCATACACTTTTCATCATACACTTTTCATCATACACTTTTCATCATTCACTTTTCATCATACACTTTTCATCATACACTTTTCATCATACACTTTTCATCATACACTTTTCATCATACACTTTTCATCATACACTTTTCATCATACACTTTTCATCATACACTTTTCATCATTCACTTTTCATCATACACTTTTCATCATACACTTTTCATCATACACTTTTCATCATACACTTTTCATCATACACTTTCCATCATACACTTTCCATCATACACTTTTCATCATACACTTTTCATCACACACTTTTCATCATACACTTTTCATCATACACTTTTCATCATACACTTTTCATCATACACTTTTCATCATAAACTTTTCATCATACACTTTCCATCATACACTTTTCATCATACACTTTTCATCATACACTTTCCATCATACACTTTTCATCATGCACTTTTCATCATAAACTTTTCATCATACACTTTCCATCATACACTTTTCATCATTCACTTTTCATCACACACTTTTCATCATACACTTTTCATCATAAACTTTTCATCGTACACTTTTCATCGTACACTTTCCATCATACACTTTTCATCACACACTCTTCATCATACACTTTTCATCATAAACTTTTCATCATACACTTTTCATCATACACTTTCCATCATACACTTTTCATCACACACTCTTCATCATACACTTTTCATCATAAACTTTTCATCATACACTTTTCATCATACACTTTTCATCATACACTTTTCATCATACACTTTCCATCATACACTTTCCATCATACACTTTTCATCATACACTTTTCATCACACACTCTTCATCATACACTTTTCATCATACACTTTTCATCATACACTTTTCATCACATACTCTTCATCATACACTTTTCATCATACACTTTTCATCATACACTTTTCATCATACACTTTTCATCATACACTTTTCATCATACACTTTTCATCATAAACTTTTCATCATACACTTTCCATCATACACTTTCCATCATACACTTTTCATCATTCACTTTTCATCATACACTTTTCATCATACACTTTTCATCATACACTTTTCATCATACACTTTTCATCATTCACTTTTCATCATACACTTTTCATCATACACTTTTCATCATACACTTTTCATCATACACTTTTCATCATACACTTTTCATCATACACTTTTCATCATACACTTTTCATCATACACTTTCCATCATACACTTTTCATCATACACTTTTCATCACACACTTTTCATCATACACTTTTCATCATACACTTTTCATCATACACTTTTCATCATACACTTTTCATCATAAACTTTTCATCATACACTTTTCATCATACACTTTCCATCATACACTTTTCATCATTCACTTTTCATCATACACTTTTCATCATACACTTTTCATCATACACTTTTCATCATACACTTTTCATCATTCACTTTTCATCATACACTTTTCATCATACACTTTTCATCATACACTTTTCATCATACACTTTTCATCATACACATTTCATCATACACTTTTCATCATACACTTTTCATCATACACTTTTTATCATACACTTTTCATCATACACTTTTCATCATAAACTTTTCATCATACACTTTTTATCACACACTTTTCATCATAAGCTTTTCATCGTACGCTTTTCATGGTACACTTTTCATCATAAACTTTTCATCATACACTTTTCATCATACACTTTTCATCATACACTTTTCATCATACACTTTTCATCATACACTTTTCATCATACACTTTTCATCATACACTTTTCATCATACACTTTTCATCATACACTTTTCATCATACACTTTTCATCATACACTTTTCATCATACACTTTTCATCATAAACTTTTCATCATACACTTTCCATCATACACTTTTCATCATACACTTTTCATCATAAACTTTTCATCATACACTTTTCATCATACACTTTTCATCATACACTTTTCATCATACACTTTTCATCATACACTTTTCATCATACACTTTTTATCATACACTTTTTATCATACACTTTTCATCATACACTTTTCATCATAAACTTTTCATCATACACTTTTCATCATACACTTTTCATCATACACTTTTCATCATACGCTTTTCATCATACACTTTTCATCGTACACTTTTCATCATAAACTTTTCATCATACACTTTTCATCATACACTTTTCATCATACACTTTTCATCATACACTTTTCATCATACACTTTTCATCATACACTTTTCATCATACACTTTTCATCATACACTTTTCATCATACACTTTTCATCACACACTTTTCATCACACACTTTTCATCATACACTTTTCATCATACACTTTTCATCATACACTTTTCATCATACACTTTTCATCACACACTTTTCATCATACACTTTTCATAATACACTTTTCATAATACACTTTTCATCATTCACTTTTCATCATAAACTTTTCATCATTCACTTTTCATCACACACTTTTCATCATACACTTTTCATCATACACTTTCCATCATACACTTTTCATCACACACTTTTCATCATACACTTTTCATCATACACTTTTCATCATACACTTTCCATCATACACTTTTCATCACACACTTTTCATCATACACTTTTCATCATACACTTTTAATCATAAACTTTTCATCATACACTTTTCATTGTACACTTTCCATCATACACTTTTCATCACACACTTTTCATCATACACTTTTAATCATAAACTTTTCATCATACACTTTTCATCGTACACTTTCCATCACACACTTTTCATCACACACTTTTCATCATACACTTTTCATCATTCACTTTTCATCATACACTTTCCATCATACACTTTTCATCACACACTTTTCATCATACACTTTTCATCATACACTTTTAATCATAAACTTTTCATCATACACTTTCCATCATACACTTTTCATCACACACTTTTCATCATAAACTTTTCATCATACACTTTTCATCATACACTTTCCATCATACACTTTTCATCACACACTTTTCATCATACACTTTTCATCATACACTTTTAATCATAAACTTTTCATCGTACACTTTTCATCACACACTTTTCATCATACACTTTTCATAATACACTTTTCATAATACACTTTTCATCATTCACTTTTCATCATAAACTTTTCATCATTCACTTTTCATCACACACTTTTCATCATACACTTTTCATCATAAACTTTTCATCATACACTTTTCATCATACACTTTTCATCATACACTTTTCATCATACACTTTTCATCATTCACTTTTCATCATACACTTTTCATCATACACTTTTCATCATACACTTTTCATCATTCACTTTTCATCATACACTTTTCATCATACACTTTTCATCATACACTTTTCATCATACACTTTTCATCATACACTTTTCATCATACACTTTTCATCATACACTTTTCATCATACACTTTTCATCATTCACTTTTCATCATACACTTTTCATCATACACTTTTCATCATACACTTTTCATCATACACTTTTCATCATACACTTTCCATCATACACTTTCCATCATACACTTTTCATCATACACTTTTCATCACACACTTTTCATCATACACTTTTCATCATACACTTTTCATCATACACTTTTCATCATACACTTTTCATCATACACTTTTCATCATAAACTTTTCATCATACACTTTCCATCATACACTTTTCATCATACACTTTTCATCATACACTTTCCATCATACACTTTTCATCATGCACTTTTCATCATAAACTTTTCATCATACACTTTCCATCATACACTTTTCATCATTCACTTTTCATCACACACTTTTCATCATACACTTTTCATCATAAACTTTTCATCGTACACTTTTCATCGTACACTTTCCATCATACACTTTTCATCACACACTCTTCATCATACACTTTTCATCATAAACTTTTCATCATACACTTTTCATCATACACTTTCCATCATACACTTTTCATCACACACTCTTCATCATACACTTTTCATCATAAACTTTTCATCATACACTTTTCATCATACACTTTTCATCATACACTTTTCATCATACACTTTCCATCATACACTTTCCATCATACACTTTTCATCATACACTTTTCATCACACACTCTTCATCATACACTTTTCATCATACACTTTTCATCATACACTTTTCATCACATACTCTTCATCATACACTTTTCATCATACACTTTTCATCATACACTTTTCATCATACACTTTTCATCATACACTTTTCATCATACACTTTTCATCATAAACTTTTCATCATACACTTTCCATCATACACTTTCCATCATACACTTTTCATCATTCACTTTTCATCATACACTTTTCATCATACACTTTTCATCATACACTTTTCATCATACACTTTTCATCATTCACTTTTCATCATACACTTTTCATCATACACTTTTCATCATACACTTTTCATCATACACTTTTCATCATACACTTTTCATCATACACTTTTCATCATACACTTTTCATCATACACTTTCCATCATACACTTTTCATCATACACTTTTCATCACACACTTTTCATCATACACTTTTCATCATACACTTTTCATCATACACTTTTCATCATACACTTTTCATCATAAACTTTTCATCATACACTTTTCATCATACACTTTCCATCATACACTTTTCATCATTCACTTTTCATCATACACTTTTCATCATACACTTTTCATCATAAACTTTTCATCATACACTTTTCATCATACACATTCCATCATACACTTTTCATCATACACTTTTCATCATACACTTTTCATCATACACTTTCCATCATACACTTTTCATCATTCACTTTTCATCATACACTTTTCATCATACACTTTTCATCATACACTTTTCATCATACACTTTTCATCATACACTTTTCATCATACACTTTCCATCATACACTTTTCATCATACACTTTCCATCATACACTTTTCATCATAAACTTTCCATCATACACTTTTCATCATACACTTTTCATCATACACTTTTCATCATACACTTTTCATCATAAACTTTTCATCATACACTTTTCATCATACACTTTCCATCATACACTTTTCATCATTCACTTTTCATCATACACTTTTCATCATGCACTTTTCATCATACACTTTTCATCATACACCTTTATTCTCTTTTATTTCAATAAATACCAAATATCTTCACCATTCCAAAAAAAAAAAAAATCAGTTCTGTCCGTCCGTCCGTCTGTCACACTATCTCCACCTAAATCGTTGTGCAGAAATTCGTCACACTTGGTAGTTATGATCACAATATGGCAAGAAGGTGCGAGAGCAGTACCATTATTGGGTCGTAATAGGTGTTATACTTTTATACAGTATCATGGTTATAGTTATAATCATTTGAAATGCGTTTTTTTCTTTTAATCACAGGGTTGTGCATATACAATTCGATTAGAATGTTTGAAGAACAAAGGAGAGAACACCACCTCCAAGTCCTCATTGACGACGCTGTGGCTGAGGTCATTTTGCGGGTGCACCCAGTTTGTCCTGACCTGTACAAACGTTATCCGAAAGTCAATGGCAAGTCAACACTCATTTGCTTTTGCATTTGTACGATACATACTTATTATTTGAAAATCGAAGATATTTCAAGTATATTGGTCGGTTGTGTTTGTTACTTGGGAAAATTCAAAAATATTCCAAGAGTGTTGATCACTCCGGTTTGTTTGCTTGTGTGTTTGTCTGTCCACTCACTTATATTTGCCTACAGGTCACAATTCTAAACTGATCTTCACGAAACTTCACCAAATGCTAGAGTTCGTGGTCCGACAAAATCCTATGTATTTTTGAGGTCAAAAGTCAAACATAGGCCAAAGGTCAACCACTTTTTTCAAATTTTTAGAATTCTCAATTTTAATCCGATTGACTTGAAATTTGAATGGCATTTACATATTGGCTAACTGAATTAAACCAACTACCCTTTTTGAGATCAGCTTAGGCCAAAAGGTCAACATAGGCCAAAGGTCAATCACTTTTTGTAAATTTCTAAAATCCTCAATTTTCATCCGATTAACTTGAAATGTGAATAGTATTTACATATAGGCGAACTGAATTCAACCACCAACTATTTTTGAGGTCAACATAGGCGAAGGGGTCAACATAGGCCAAAGGTCAACCAGTTTTTCGAATTTCTAAAATCCTCAATTTTCATCCGATTGACTTGAAATCTGAATAGGATTTTCATATCAGCTTACTGAAACCAACCACCAACTATTTTTGAGGTCAACATAAGGTCAACATAGGCCAAATTTCTAAAATTGTCAATTTTCATCCGGTTAACTTAAACTTTGAAGACGATTTGCATATCAGGTCACGGAATTCAACCACCAACTATTTTTGAGGTCAAAAGAATGCTCTACTGAGTGCCATTCTACTTTGTTCTGTTTTGCCAAGTGTCGCTCTATGAGTGATTTTTCATTATTCTGTCTGTCTGTCTGTTTGTTTGTTTGTCACCGGCCAACAGGTCACAATTCTAAACCGATCGTCACCAAGTTGTAGAGGTCGTCACAATTGAGAAGCCTATTAATGTTGAGGTCACAGGTCATCTGTAGGTCGAATTTCAAAAATTGCCATTTTTCATCCGATTGACTTCAAAATTGAACAGTGTTTGTATATTGACTCACTAAATTGGGAAACCAAGTATTTTTAGGTCAAAAAGTCAAGTCAAGGTCAAACTTCCAAATCATTATTTTTCATCTGAAAAACCGTCTCTTTTCATCCGATTGACTTGTAAAAATTGAACTGTGTTTGTATATCGAGTCACTAAATTGGGAAACCAACTATTTTTGATGTCAAAACATAAAAGGTCAACTCAAGGTCAATCTTCTAAAATCATCAATTTCCATCTGAAAAATCATCACTTTCCATCCTGTTAACCTGAGCCGTGATCATAATCGTCAAATTTAATCTTGATGAAAAGGACATTTTGATGGATAAATGGCAACCTTTGGGGCCCCTGGTTTTGGGGGGGGGGGGGGGGAGGGGGAGGTGGATGTTGCAAGTATTGTGCTCTGCATGACGTCTTCTTATTTTTTGGTTTACACATCCTTCATCTGAAACCCTTTCATTGTTGAATGGAATTCTATTTTATTTATGAGTTATGCAGGAACGAGAGAAGGAGTCCGACCAGCTTCATCCCCAAGCATGACCACAAGAGAAGGCATTCCGAATGAAGATGTCGCTCCAGAGGACGATGTCAAAAAGAGTATGTATATATGGATGGCCACCAACTGATCTTCCTTTGCATGATCAAAAACGTGCAGGGTTCAAATGCTAAAAGTGCAATTGCAGGCACATTTATAAACGTTTTTTAATGAAACTTTATACTTTATACAAGTTTTTAATGAAACTTTGTACATGCAATCAACATTGAGGGACGCATGGAATATGTAACCATTTTTTGGATTTGACCATATGCCTGGTGTTGGATTAGCGGTTTGGGTGCTGGCTTGGGATCCTAGGATCCTGAGTTCGAATCCCGGTCGATCGTTGAATTAACACCAGGGGGCTTGACTCAGCCTGTCATCCTTCCGAGGTCGGCAAATCGAGTACCAGCTTTCTGGGATGAATGTGCCGGTGTGTGCCCCGGTTTAGAATAGGGACACCTATTCTGGTTTCAGACCAGGTCACTCGACTCTGGACATGCTGCTTCTGCTGTCTCAACAATGGATGGAGGTCCTCAATGCCAAACAGGAAATTAGAGCTGTCTCCCTCGATATATCCTAGGATCCTGGGTTCGAATCCCGGTCGATCGCTGAATTAATGCCAGGGGGGTTGACTCAGCCTGTCATCCTTCCGAGGTCGGCTAATTGAGTACCAGCTCACTGGTAAGTCCCTGTTTGTCGTAAAAGGCGACAAACAGGGTTGGCGGCAGGAAGGGCATCTGGCCGTAAAATATTGCTTCAAAAAGGGGACCAAAAAACAACAACAACCACGGTGCCCGAAAAAGGCCAACCCCCGCTTTGCGGGGAAAAATGGCCTCTAAAGGTTTTTTTGTTTTTTTTCCCCCTCGATATATCACGTGCCTTCGATACGGTCTGGCACCCCGCTCTGCTCACCAAACTCTCCTCCTTTGGTATCCATGGAAATCTCCACGCATGGCTGGCGGACGTCCTCTCTAGTCGTAGTCAACGTGTGGCCCTGAATGGGTTTCTCTCATCTCCTCTTCCTGTTCAGGCTGGAGTTCCCCAAGGCAGTGTTCTGGGCCCTGTGCTTTTTCTGGTCTTCATCAATGATCTCTCTGACTCTCTTGAAAATCCTCTCTATCTCTTTGCTGATGACTCCACTCTCTGCCGCTCCATTCCTCATCCCTCAGATCGGCAGTCTGCAGCCTCCTCACTCTCTGCAGACCTGGACAAAATCACTGACTGGGCAAACAAGTGGAACATGTCTTTCAATCCTGACAAATCTCACACTCTTACGATGTCTCTCCAAAAAGACCGACTGGACAACCCTCCCATCCACTTCCTGAATAATCCTCTCCAAGAAGTTCTGTCACTCAAGCTTTTGGGTCTCACTATCTGCCATGATCTTTCCTGGGAAAACCACATTTCAAATCTGGCCTCCAAAGCCAGTCGCCGACTGGGCATCCTCCGTCGTGCGAAGTCTTTCCTTGGCACACCTGAGCTCCTCACCACATACAAGGCTTACATCTGCAGCTCAATGGAATATTGCTCTCCCCTCTGGGCTGGTGCTCCTGCCTCACACCTAGCTCGTCTTCACGCTGTTGAAACCAAAGCGTTCAGAATCATTGGAATCTCCCGTGATGAAGCTACCTCCGAGGGCCTTTCACTCACTCACCGCAGACAGGTTGGTGGTCTTTCTGTCTTCTACCGACTCCTCTCCGGCCTTGCTGCTCCAGCTCTGTCTGGGCTCTGTCCCCCAAATATTCCTACAGGTCGCACAAGATCTGCCTGCAACCCTCTTATGGTTAAACTGCCAAAATCAAGACTCTCTGCTCACCTTCACTCTTCCATTCCTCTTTTCTCCCGCCTCTGGAACAAACTCCCCCACTCCCTTCAATCCCACTCCTCCCTCCAGGTCTTTAAAATAGCTGTTCACCACCATCTCCTATCTTCCCCCATCCAAAACCTTAATCTGTTCTACCCCCGCTAATTTCACCCCAAATCCTCTTTTTTGAAATACCAACTTCTTTCCTGGAAGTCCTTGGTGTCCTTGTGTTTATACGTCTCCGAACCCCTCCCCCCCCCCATTCCCGCGCCGCCTCCCCCCAAGCCCTCTCCCTCCCACACATTCCCGATGTCCCTCACAAATGTTGTGTTTATGTGCTTCCCCTTCTCTCCCCATCTTGTCTACCGCTCCCCATTTTATGCACTTTGTTTGTTTGTCTGTTTGATTTGTTTGTGTGATAAATGTTAGCTCTTTCACGAGCCTCGATTAATGTATACAAAAAAACAACAAAACCCCCCCCCCCAAAAAACCGTATTCCTGCATGTCATAAGAGGTGACTAAAAGGTTGGCATCAGGAAGGGCATCTGGCCATAAAACACTGCCTCAAAAAGGGAACCATAATGATCGTCATGGGGCCCGGCAAGGTTAACCCCCGCTCTAGCAGGGAAAATGGCCTTAGAAGGGGAATTTGGGGGGGGGGGGGGGGGGGGGGGAGGGATTTGACCCCTGGTTCAGGCCGCAGTTGGGCTTGGAGTTGCAAGGGTCAAACAGAAGCTTTTTTTAACTCAAATTTTTATATTGGATCATTCCTGGTGGAACCTTTGGCCATCTTTCAACTTTGCTCTCGATGGGAACCACTATAGATGGGATACAGATAACATTTTGTCCAATGTAGACTGTCCATCAGTGTTTCTGTCCGTCCATCACACTATCTCCTCCTTAACATTTGGTGCAGAAATTCACCAAACATAGGAGATATGATCACCATACGACAAGAAGGTTGAGAGAGCAGTATCATGTTGGCCCCGCCCCCTTGGATCATTGGTCGGGTCCAAATGTAAAATACCAAAAAATACAATTATGGGCACATTTTAATACTTTTTTAAATGAGGCTTTTTAAATGCAATCAACATTTGGGTACGTATGAAATATATAACGATTTTTTGGATTTGACAGGCTGTCAATTCCCTATGGGGGAGGGGGACTTCAGGTCACAGGGCTCAAAAGAAAATAATTTTTAACTCAATTTTTTGGGGGGGATATTGGGTCATTCCTGGTAGCAAACAGGCAACATTTTGCCATCTTTTATCTTTGCTATAAGTGGGAAACGTGGTGATTTGCAATGTCGCACCATCGACTTCGCTCGAGTTTTAATAATTTTGCGAAGCGAAAAGTGGGGTTAAGCATTTGGTCAGGTCTGTCCGTCCATCTGTCTTTTTTATGATCAACAGTTTATGATCAAGGAACAACTTATTTAATCAAATGTTACATTTTGAACATGAATCGGAACATGAATAGGAAGGCAAGTTTGCCGTTTTTCCGTACTTTGGCTTTGAATTGGCCCAATCACGCATGCGCAGAGAGGAGTGAGATAATACTTTTACTCTATCTACCTGGCAGTCAAATAAAATTGAAAATCATTCCAAACAGGGAACTTACTATTTTTAAAGACGTTATAAACGACAAAAACAACAGGCACGAAGGACTGATGTAACGTGTTAGAGCGGGTGATGTAATGGACACTCGGTAAAACTGGGAATTAATTTATTTGTATGCCTTTGAACCTCTTTAATGGATTAAATAGAGATTTTTGTCACTGATCTACATGTAATACCCAATAATGTCAAAGTGGAATTTTTTTTTTTTACAAATTAATAAAACTAGTGAGATACCCGTGCTACGCATGGGTGGGAGGCCAGAAGCAAACAGGCAATGCAGATATGGCGAATGCTAAAGCATGAAACCAATAAATTCCACATTCCTGTAGCATCTTCAGTCGCACATCAGACATGGACAGCAGGTTCGTGAAGGACTTCCATGAAAAACATACCCGTTTGCAAACAAACGGGTACGTTCACGTATAGAAACATTGATCGTGGGTCCATGGCGAATCTGCATTTGGCGATCCATGAAGTTCACGTTTAAAAGGTAGAAACCATCACGGCATGTCGTCATTTACTTGAACTCGATATCTCTTTTTTAATTCCAAACAACATATCTCCAATCACAAATTAATCACAAAATAAACTTTTAACAACATTGTTAATGTTTCCTTCATTGTAAAAACTACCAAGTCAACAGTTAAAAGGATTTTGAGCCAATAGGTGTTACTGCCTTGGCAAGATCGATGGAGACAGCGATCTGTTGGCTTATACACCGCCCAAATAGCGATGTGGAAATCTCTCATGTAGAGATTAAACTCACATCGTTTGAACTTTGGCCCGAGGTCATTATTTACTTTTAATGATGTTTATATACGAATCAAAAAGAAGATAATTGGTTTTGGGTCGTCCTTTCCGCATATCTCATGGGATTGTGAGTTGGAGAGATGGCTGTGATGGCGGGGAGGGGTTTGGCATTCTCTCAAGCAGGGATTCAATCCATGTCCTCATAAAAGGTCTTTGTCCGAGGTCACCGAGTCCGATCGATGCAGCTGTTTGTGCGGCACCTGGGAAAATAACGTTATGCGGGAGTCCAAATCTGAAAATGCTGGAGGCCAAAGCAGAAATTGGAAAAACAATATAGCCTATTTTACTCCAGGAGATCCCAGGATTACCCACCCAAAATATCGTTGCGATCGGTTCAGCCATTTTCGCGGTACCTTCGAACGGACGGACAGACAGACAGACAGACATTTGGTGAATTATAGTAAGATGTTAAAATCTGAAATGTCTTTGGCCAATAAGTATTCAGTCCCTTTGCTATGACACTCCAAATTGAGCTCAGGTGCATCCAATTTCCTTTGTTCACCCTTGAGATGTCCCTACAACTTCATTGGAGTTCCTCTGTGGTCAATCCAATTGATTGGACATGTTTTAGAAAGAAACACACCTTTCTATATAATGTCCCACAGTTGACAGTGCATGTCAGAGCAGAAACTCTACCATGAAGTCCAAGGAACTGCCCATAGAACTTCAAGATGTAATTGTGAGGATGCATAGAACTGGGGAAGGGTATAAAACAATTTCTAGAGTGTTGAAAGTTCCCAAGAGCACATTGAGCTCCATCATTAGGAAATGGAAAGAATATGGAACTTCCCAGACTCTTCCTAGAGCTGGCGGTCCAACAAAACTGAGCAACCAGACAAGAAGGACATTGGTCAGGAAGGTGACCAATAACCCAATGACAACTCTGACAGAACTAAAGAGTTCATTGGTTGAGTTGGGAGGACCTAACATCAGGACAACAGTTGCGGCAGCACTTCACAAATGTAGGCTTTATGGGAGAGTGTCCAGACGGAAGCCAATCCTGAGAAAAATGCACATGACAGCATGCTTGGAGTTTGTAAAAGGCACATTAAGGACTCGGAGCATGATGCAAAATATTCTGTGGTCTGATGAGATGAAAACTGAACTATTTGGTCTGAATGAAAAGCTCTATGTCTGGCAGAAACCGAGCACAGCTCATCACCCATCAAACACCATCCCTTCCATGATGCATGGTGATGGTAGCATCATGATATGGGGATGCTTTTCAGCAGCAGGGACTGGGAGACTTGTAAGGATAGAGGGATCAATGAATGCAGCCAAATACAGACAAATCCTTGAGTCAAACCTGCTTCAGAGTGCAAATGACCTAAGACTGCAGCGAAGATTTATGTTCCGACAGGACAATGACCCCAAGCACACAGCCAAAGCAACACTGGAATTGCTTCAGAACAAGAATGTGAAAGTCCTTGAGTGGCCAGCCAAATCCCAGACTTGAATCCCATTGAGAATCTGTGGAAAGACCTGAAGATTTCTGTTCACCGACGCTCCCCATCGAACTTGACAGAGCTTGAGCAAATCTGCAAGGAAGAATGGGAGAAACTCCCCAAATCCAGATGCACAAAGCTGATACAGATATACCCAAGAAGACTCGAAGCTGTAATCACTGCCAAAGGCACTTCTATGAAGTATTGACTAGGGGCTAAATACTTATGTAAATTAGATATTTCTGTATTTCATTTTCAATTAATTTACAAAAAATTCAAAAAACATGTTTTTACTTTGGCATTATGGGGTATTTTTGTGTAGATCAGTGACAAAAATCTCAATTTAACCCATTTTAAATTCAGACTGTAACAACAAAATGTAAAAAGGTCAAGGGGTGTGAATACTTTCTGAAAGGACTGTATATAGCACGAGAGGGCATGGCATATGAATGGGTACAGAATTGGGGTAAACAAGAGGCCGCCTATATGGCTATGTATGATGCTGATTGACGCTGCATTCCAAGACGCTCAATAAAGCTTCCATCTCCTAAACTGTGACTTAACTTTGTCTTATTACAGTGTATAACGGTGGTGTATAAGACAGCTTTAGTACCATTATTTACTTTCGGATTTTTAAACGATCTTTAAAATCATTGTTTTATTACAATTGACGTATATATACTACTTAAACCCTGCACAGGGTATCGTGATCTATGAACTCTCGAGTTGTAATTTGTATCTTTTCTTGTTTCGTTGCTCAGATTGGAGTCGCACGAAGGTGAACGCCCTCATTCATCTGTACGAAGAGAATAAGGCCTCCTTTGAAAACAACCGAATTAGGAGGAAGGATGTATGGCAGAAAATCGCCAAGAAGCTCAACAAGGAGGGTGGCACTGTCTTCAGTCTTCAGGAGGTGGACAAGAAATGGAGAAATTTAAAGGATCGGTAATTTTTCTGGAATTTTCTAACTTTGGGATGACACTGCAAGGGAGCTACTACTACTACTAATCTGCATACCCAGCTAAGGGGAATAGCGACCCCCTTGAGGGCTGACGCTTTTGCATTTTGTTTCTTTGGGACATGGTATACGTGAGCTTAGGGCAGGAATTGTGGGGGAAAAAGTGTGTGTGTGTGTGTGTGTGTGTGTGTGTGTGTGTGTGTGTGTGTGTGTGTGTGTGTGTGTGTGTGTGTGCACACGCGCGCGCACAATATACATGTATATATATGAAAATGGTACCTCCTGGCTGTGATGGTGAGTATCAGCAAAAGACTATGTCTCACAGTAACACTGCATATCCAGCAAAGAATCGAAAATCCTGTCTGCCACCCAGACCATTGTACCTGCTAATACAAACCCAACCAGAAGGCACATGGCAATCAGCAGAGATAAAACCTTTTTTCGATTATTGCCCATCACAGCCACGAGGTACCAATTTTGTTTAAAGATGATTTTGATCCTCATTGGTTAGATGTGTCGTGGGTTTGAATCCCCTTCCCAGGAATAAGCACCTTGTTAAACTCGGACAGTGTACAAGAGGTTCATTATAGATAAGGATACATGCATGGAAGACGCTGGCGTGGCGTGTAGTCCAGTAACACCACATCACAGTGACATCATGATCCTCACACAGCCGGCCGCCAACATCTCAGCGAGCCACAACCCGCATCGGCTTAATATACTTCCCTCAAAGATAAAAGAACTCAAAACAACGTCCTAAGTTCATCCCTCCCCAAAGCCAAATTGTACAGAGTTGACAAGGCAGGCCAAGCCTCATAGGGAAAGAATGTTTTGGCAAGGTCAAACATGGGATATTATCAACAGTTTTCTCAAAGCCAGACAACCAGACGCCGGATGGAAATAGGTCACAGTGTAACGCTGCTGCCCCCATCAGGATAGGGAATTTATGAAATCTTCTTCAGATGTTTGTATGGTATGCCATTCTGATGAGGGTAAAGGCCTGAAATCAGGAAGGCATGGTGTTGAAGTCGTGGAGACTCACTCTTGTGGAGGAGTCGTCCAATTGTATGACCATACATTCTGGTCCTTCGGGTTTCGGATGGATGTGTTTTGATTGACCATGTGTTTGATCCTTCGGGCTGAGGTGCATGTTTATTCTTATGGGACAGTATTGTTGGATGGTGTGATCGAGCCATGGGGTTAGAGTACACGTGCCAAGTTATGTTTAAATTTTTTTGATTTTTATATCTTTTTTGTGTAAACTGCATAATTATCAAAGAAGCAAATAAGCTCGAAATCCAAATCTTGATATTTGACCAATCGTAACCAAAAAAAATCTGTCTTTTGATAAGAGGGGCTGAGCTGAAGCCATCCGGATCAAAGGCGACGCTTTGGTCGTACTTACATCCACAGGAAATAAGGTTAACGCTTGGCAAGCTACATATGTATATATATATATATATATATATATATATATATATATATATATATATATATATATATATATATATATATATATATATATATATATACATACATACATACATACATATATACATGTCTGTTGATGCCTTGGAAGTCTGAGCAATTTTGTGACACATTATTTATTTTTTAGACTATAAGTCACAATTCTAAGATGAGGACAGAACAGGACAACAGTTGTATAAAGTTCATTATGTAGAGGAAATGTACAGAGATGAGAAGTCACAAAGTAAAGTTTTTTTTGTTTCTGTGTCCTTACTCCACATAATAAAACTAGACCAGCACTCGGTAGAGCACACCAGGATGAACAGTTTACGTTTTGCATCCCATTGATAGACCGGATCTACATCCGGACCTTAACCAAAATCAAATCAGCTTGTTCTTGTCACACACCCAACTCATCCACCAAGTTTCGTCCAAATCTATCCATCACCTTTTGAGATATCCTGCTCTCACAGATAGACAGACAGACAAAAATGGGTGAAAATACAACCTCCGTCCACCTTAGGTGGTAGAGGTAACAAAGGTACGTTGTAGCAAAACCTGTGCTTAACCACCCATAACTTCAGTTTCATTATTCTCCAGATACAAGCGGATTGTTGACACGAACAAGCAGACAGGCAGGGGCAGGAGCAAATGGCAATACTTTGATCTTATGGATCAGATGCTGCAAAAGGACCCTGCCTTTAATCCTCCATGCGTCGCAAAAGCAAGATGCTCTTCCGCGATGGAGAACGCAGGAGCCACGTCACTGACTGAACGTTCGCAGGAGCAGACGGTGCTCCCTGTCCCGTCGACTTCACCTCTACCTGCAACGCCAGCCTCCTCGAAAAAAAGGCCGAGGTCAAATGATGATCCACCCCAGTGGGTCATCCGTTTCATGGAAGGGGCGGAAACACAAGACAAGAAGGCCAGAAAGTTGTTAAAGAAGGTTTATAAAGAAAAAAAGAAAAGAAACGATTTATTTGAGAGATTTCTCAATATGAAATGTTCTAACAATGACAATAATACTTGAAGTGTATTTGGTTTATTTATTGTTTTTTTAGAACATGCTTTTCCTATAATGTTATAATAAAATGTTGATGTGACACAAGTTTATGTTTGGTAATGTTATCGTTTCCCTCAAATAGGTTGCTGGCAATCATTTTTTTTCTCTGCTGGACCATGGGGGCTAGAAGATCCGGCAGGCCTGAGAGGGCGGGAGAACTGTCACAGGGATAAATACAAGGTGCAGGGAGCTGGAATTCGCTGCACGTGATGTGCAACAAACACAGAGTAAAACGAGTGTTCATTTACATCTCTAAGATGTAATAAATAAAGAAGATATAAGCACACTTGACGCAAGGCCGAGGCTTCAGACTTTGGCACGCTCATGAGGCTGCACCGTCGAATAAACTGTTCCAACCATTCATTTTGGCAGGCTTTTATACTTGTAACTTTATGATATGTAAAGGAGATACGTAAAGGATTGAGGTGGGGTGGGAGGAGGGAATGGAATGGGAGGATCGATGCAAAACTCCAAATGGATTAAAATGTAACGTGAGTAACCCTGGAGTTGCCCAAGTTACTGGCACACACTACCTGGACATGAATGGCAGGAAAGCCTTTCACACAAATGTAGGAATATCCATTTTCGCACCAGATTTGCCAGTCATTGGGATGTATCAACACTTTCTAATGGAATGAGTGGAACTAGGCCATGCCAAGAAAATGCACACCATTGTGGCCCAGAATGTTTTCCTGTTGGAACAAGTCAGTCGGGATCATGGAGCTACATGGGCTGTCTCCACACGCGCATTTGTTCAGAACATAGGGAAGGATGACTCATCAGATCACATTACTCCACTGCTCCGCAGGACCATTTTTTACGGAGTGGGATGGGAGGACCATTTTTGACGATACAGGATGCTCATGGCCAACATTGAACTCTGCTGACAGTTTGTCCGCCATTGCTCTCCTGTTTCGCCTTGCAGTCTGGACTAATGTGCATGCATCGCTGTTGCCCATCCATGATGACATCTTCCTTTTTTTCCCCCAAGCTGACCTTGCCTTTGCGACAGTTCCTAGTCCTTTTAGACCATTCTAGACCTTTTAGACACTTTGGACCTTTTAAGACCCTTTAGTCGTTTTAGACCTTTTAGACACTTTGGACCTTTTAAGACACTTATGACGTTGTTTGTTTGTTTGTTTTTTTTTTTTTTTTTTTTTTTTTTTGTATACAATATCGAGGCTCGTGAAAGAGCGAACATTAATCACACAGAAAGACAAACCGACACATAAAACATATAACATAGGGAGCGGTAGACAAGATGGGGAGAGAGGGGGAAGGACACAAACACAACATTTGAGAGCAGGGACCGAGAGACATGGAGACATCGAGAGATCTGAGAGAGGGCGAGGGCTTTGGGGGGGGGGGGGGGCGTGGGAAGGGGGCAGTGGGAGAGGTATAAAACATATGGACACTGCCAGGACTTCCAGGAAAGAAGTTGGAATTTCAAACAAGGTGGATCTGGGGTGAATTAGCGGGGGTAGAAAAGATCAAGGTTTTGGATGGGGGAAGATAAGAGATGGTGGTGAACAGCTGTTTTAAAGACCTGGAGGGAGGAGTGGGATTGAAGGGAGTGAGGGAGTTTGTTCCAGAGGCGGGAGAAAAGAGGAATGAAAGAGTGAAGGTGAGCGGAGAGCCGAGATTTCGGCAGTTTAACCATCAGAGGGTTGCTGGCAGATCTTGTGCGACCTGTAGGAATATTTGGGGGACAGAGCACAGAGAGAGCTGGGGGTGCAAGGCCGGAGAGGAGTCGGTAGAAGACAGAAAGACCACCTACCTGCCTGCGGTGAGTGAGTGAAAGGCCCTCAGAGATAGCTTCATCGCGGGAGATTCCAATAATTCTGAAAGCTTTGGTTTCAACAGCGTGAAGCCGAGCTAGGTGTGAGGCAGGAGCACCGGCCCATAGGGGAGAACAGTATTCCATTGAGCTGCGGATGAAAGCCTTGTATGTGGTGAGGAGCTCAGGTGTGCCGAGGAAGGACTTCGCACGACGGAGGATGCCCAGTCGGCGACTGGCTTTGGAGGCCAGCTTGGAAATGTGGTTTTCCCAAGAAAGATCATGGCAGATAGTGAGACCCAAAATCTTGAGCGACAGAACTTCTTGGAGAGGATTGTTGAGAAAGTAGATGGGAGGGTTGTCCAGTCGATCTTTTCGGAGAGACATAGTAAGAGTGTGAGATTTGTCAGGATTGAAAGACATGTTCCACTTGTTTGACCAGTCTGTGATTTTGTCCAGGTCTTCAGAGAGTGAGGAGGCAGCAGACTGCCGATCTGAGGGAAGAGGAATGGAGCGGCAGAGAGTGGAGTCATCAGCAAAGAGATAGAGAGGATTTTCGAGAGAGTCAGAGAGATCATTGATGAAGACCAGAAAAAGCACGGGGCCCAGAACACTGCCTTGGGGAACTCCAGCCTGAACAGGAAGAGGAGATGAGAGAAACCCATTCAGGGCCACACGTTGACGACGACTAGAGAGGAAGTCCGCCAGCCATGCGTGGAGATTTCCATGGATACCAAAGGAGGAGAATTTGGTGAGCAGAGCGGGGTGCCAGACCGTGTCGAAGGCACGTGATATGTCGAGGGAGACAGCTCTAATTTCCTGTTTGGCATTGAGGACCTCCATCCATTGTTGAGACAGCAGAAGCAGCATGTCCAGAGTAGAGTGACCTGGTCTGAAACCAAATTGATGATCAGAGATCAAGCCATTGGAGAAGAGGAAATATTTCATATCAGAAGCAATGATGGATTCCATGACTTTGCTGATAATTGGGAGAAGGCTGATTGGTCTGTAGTTGCTAGGATCTGTTTTTGCACCTTTTTTGTGCAAAGCGGTGATGTTGGCTGATTTCCAAGCAGATGGCAGTTGACCTTGAGCAAAAGAGAGGGTGAAGAGAACAGAGAGAGGGTGAGATAGAGCAGCAGAGCAGGATTTTAGGACCCGTGGGCTGATGCCGTCGGGTCCAGTTGCAGAATCAGAGTCGAGGGTTGACAGAAACTTTTCCACCTTGTCAGGAGGAAAGGACACGGAGTCCAGGAGCAGCAGGGTACGACTGGGTATGGTGGGTACAGAGAGGGATGGGTTTGGGACACAAGATTTAGAGGCAAACACAGAGTTGAGGCATTCAGCTTTTTCACGTGCGGAGTCAGCTGTGTAGCCGTTTGAGGTAAGGGAGGGGATGGAGGGGGAACAAACACCAGAAACGGATTTGACCAGACGCCACCAGGATTTGGAAGAGGGAGACAGATAAGAGAGTTCGGTCTTGAGAACGGAGAGATATTGTTTCCTGGCTCTCCTGAGGGTGGACACACACTTGTTTCGGGCTTTGTGAAAGGAAATGAGATTTCCTTCCGTTGGATTTGCTTTCCAGGAGACGAAGGCAAGTTGTTTCTGGGCAACAGCCTCACCACAAGATTCCGTGTACCATGGACGGGAGGAAGGGTATGACAACTGAAGACGAGATGGGATAAATCTGTGCATGAGAGAGAGCAATTTACTTTGGAAGAATTCCCAGGATGAGTTGATGTCAGAGGTGGTAGAGATAGGAGACCAGTCCAGATGATTGATGGCTGCTTGAAGACCGTGCCAGTTGGCCTGAGTGAAATGCCAGACTCGTCGACGCTGAGCAGGCTCCCTGAGGATGGTCAGAGAGATGTCCACTTTAACAAGGACATGATCAGATGTTCCGATCGGAGCAGAAGAAGAGCAGCAGACATTTTCAGGGAAGTTAGTCATAACCAAGTCCAGAAGAGAAGATGTTCCGTTGACTGAGATCCGGGTCGGGAAATTGACAGATTGTGTCAGTCCCAGTGAGTCGCAGAAGTCCTTTGCTGAGGAGCCATGGCTGGTGAGAGAGGTACCCACACCCAGCCAACTGGCATGATGACAGTTGAAATCACCACATATGAGGAAGAGAGAGTTGGGATGAGTAGATAGAAGTTGGTCCATATCATCAGACAGCGAGATGTAGATGGAGTCATCACTGTTTGGTGGACGGTACAACACACATATGAACAAGAGGTGGGAGCGAAGGGGAAGCCGTAGCCAGAGGTATTCCTGGGGGTGAGGTGGAGAGAGTGCAGTGCAGGGCGAGTGAGGAAGAGAGTTTTTGATAAAGATAGCAACCCCGCCTCCAGGACGAGGCTCAGGTCTATCATACCGGAGGAGGGAGTAGCCCGGGAGAGATACTATGGAATCAGAGACATCATAAAGGAGGAAAGTTTCTGTTAAGCAGATCACGTCTGGTTTGACAGAAGCAACCTGTATGGAGAGATCGGTTAAGTTTGAACGAAGGCCCCGGATGTTTGAGGTCCATACCGTTAATGAAGAGGAAGGGGGAGCATCAGATACAGAACAGGGGGGAGGAGGGGTAGGGTAAGATATGGAAGAGGTGGAAGAGGTAGGGAGAGCTGTTGAAGGTGTGTCAGAGATTTCAGAATAGCTCGGAGAAAGGGAAGGATGGGGCGGACAAAAGGTTTGATGGTGATTGGGTGAGCCACAATGAGGTGTTATTTGAGGAGGGGGAAGAGCGAGGCAGAAGGTTGGGGGAGATGGAGGTGAGAGTTTGAAGGGGGAAGAAGCGGGGAGGACGCTTTGAGGAGGGGGAGTGAGCGGGGGGAAATTGAGAAGCAATGAGGGTGGGGAGATTTGAAGGGGAGGGGTGAGGGGGGAGTTTGGGAGGGAAGGGACAAGGGGAGGGATTTGAAAGGGATGGGATATGGGGGAGATTTGGAGGGGAGGGGTGAGGCAGGAGTCTAGGAGGGGAGGGGCGAGGGGGCGTCTTGGCGGGGAGGGGTGAGGGGGTAGTTTAGGAGGGAGGGGGCAAGGGGGGAGATTTGAAAGGGATGGGTGATGGGGAAGATTTGGAGGGGAGGGGTGATGGGGAAGATTTGGAGGGGAGGGGTTATGGGGAAGATTTGGAGGGGAGGGGTGAGATTGGATTTTTGAAAGTGTACGATTTATGGGAAACGAACATTTATTGCAAAATGAGTTTCTTGTGACCTTCGAGTTAAAAATACGTTTTAGGACGCTGGATGGAGGATGGAGTGCAGGAGAGTTTAGGGAATGTAGAACAAAGGCACTATAGGAGATGGATATTTTTTTTGGGATGAATTGATTTGGTGAGCAAGTCGAAAGCAGCCTTTTAAAGAAGAAGAAGAAAAAGGTGTTATAAAATATGACGGAATACATAACTTGAGGGGAAAGTGTAAACATTGAAGGTTAATGAGTGAAAACTATCTGGGGAAATGGGGGAGAAACACGTGGTCGAAGAACGAACGAACGAATAAGAATGAATAAACGAATGAGAACAGAGAAGGAAATGTTTTTTTTTTTTTTTTTTTTAGTTGAGATTTACACAAGGAAGTAGGCTATGGGTGAAAAGCCTGGGAATACAGAGAACGAAAGTTATTGGATCACAAACGACGGACCACTGAGAGAAAAACAAAGCCTCAAGGTTGTACAGTGCACACTGTACAAGGCCTTGCTCGCGACACGGCAAACAGACGATCAATTTATGAAAGATAAACACCGAGAAACAACCAAAGTTGCACACAATAACTTCACACACCGAAAGATAAATACAGTTTCGACAAAATACAATTGTGAACAGACAACTTCGAAAAACGTGGAGACCGTGTGGAGCTTCGAAAATCCCTGCCGCCGTCTCCAAGATCTCGCGAGATCCCCAAGATCTCCAAGATCTCCAAGATCTCGCGTTTTCTAATATTCTAACCTTTTAGACACTTTGGACCTTTTAAGACCCTTTAGACGTTTTAGACCATGCTAACTAGCTGTTTCAGCGATATCGAGGTGCAAATGTTTTCCAAGATGGCGCCCGTACCACGTGACCTATGACGTCATACGTATCAGTAAAATTATACAGGAGGCGCTGCTATTTCGAAAATTTTGTCAATCGGACCAACGGTTGCCGAGAAAATTAATTTTTAAAATGCAGACACGCACGTACGTACGCCACTCGTACGCGATCGCTTGACCATGATTTCCCGAGCGCAGGGTAACAACCTGGCTCGAAATGAGATGTGATAAAAATCTAATGTATGTAATAGATAGATGGGGTCCAAACCACGATAGTTCAGCAGGAAAATAATAAGTCGAAAAAGCAATCTTTCTACATTGTCTTGTTTAGGATTACATAAAATAAAGGTCAACTTGCTTAAAATCCGTTGTCTATCATAGCGTCCCCGGAACTATTGTCTTAATGTTGCTCTTCGACGTCCATCAAGGTTTGTTGTCAACAGAGCCACGCCCCTCGGCCCGTGACACGCCCTTCGGCTCGTGACACACCCCTCAGCCCATGACACGCCCTTCGGCCCGTGACCCGCCCTTCGGCCCGTGACACGCCCCTCAGCCCGTGACACGCCCCTCCATCCGTGAGGAGCTTCTCACACGCTCCGCCCTTCCGGATCTATATCGTTGAAGCATAAAATATCACAATAAAACGAATTAACACCCATGAACGGTAACGAGAAAACACGACCACCATTAACTAGTTACAATATCTCACATCGATGAAGCACCTCGAGTTAAACAAGTGAATCCTCTTGGATTGCGCTGAGGTTCGGGCATGGAATTTCTAGGAGGAAGTATAATTTGTATTCAATGAAAGTACATGTAATATGGGATCGAGTAAGATTTGACATATCCACTTTTGTTATTCCCGATTCCTCATTATTTCAGAGTACATAGGCATAATGAAGAATATGACAATAAAAATCAGTATACAGAATTATTTTATTTAATTAATGCAAAGGAATTGGAAAGTCCGCCACGAATTTTTAATATATCTCGCCATTTTCCCGTCTGTTATTTTAGGCGGTGTATGACCGACCGTGCAGCGATTTAAAAAAAATATATCTTGGCAATTTTTTCAACCGAGTCTAACACTATGTTAGCGACTGTTAAAAATGAAATGATATATCGAATTAGAATTGAAATAAACCTGTGTGAGGGAGAAAGACAGCACGGGCCTAACTAAGCAGGCCTCAAAGCTATGCGAGTTAATAAAATGGTGGATATTTGTTTATGAAGCCTCTCCCAGAAGTCCCCCAACACGAACCAATCAGGAACTGCCACGCCCACTTATATGATCTCAGAATTCCTGTGACAGGAATTAGCGTTACACTGGCTGGAAGTCAATCGCTAGAGGCGCTTCCTCAGCGCCAATAAACATCGACGATGGTTTGAAGGAGAGGCGACGATCTGACGTCACAGCCTGTGTGGCGAATGGCGATCGCTCGCCAAGCCGATCGTTCCTTATCAACGGCTTCGCTAGCCGCTTGGTGTCGGAGCAAGCAGCGAAGAGAGTAGAGAGGTGCTTGACGAGCGATAAGTGGGATCCTTGTGCATAGATGGCCGCCGTCGAAGGCGAAGCAACTGCTGGCTCTACCTTCACGTTTCCTGCCAAAGAAGACGACACGAAGTTTCTCGATGCACGTGAGTATTAAGATCTGTCTGAGTTTGTTATTTAAAATGTCCTTTTGTACAGTAGATAACTGTAAACGGCTTTTTGTACAGTAGGTAACTGTAAATGGCCTTTGTACAGTATGTAACTGTAACTCGACTTACAAAAATGATCGACAAAAGTGGTTTTGGGTAACTTGTGCGATCCACCAACCAGGAACACCCAACGAGGGTGTTCAAATATAAATAAATAAATAAACTTGTTTCACCGTTTTTAGCTCAAAATGTTCAAACTTTTTTTAAAGGCAATTGCAATATAAAATAATTATTAATCGTACACGTTTTATTCTGAACTATAAGGTAACAACGTGAAACTGGGATACAGAGCACGTGGGTGGTTGTGAATCTAGTCCTTCCGGTCTTGATGGTCACTTCCGGTCAGGACTGTATCTACCTCTTGTTGTGGTGAATATGGTTCTAATCCACCTGGTGTGGACGAAATAAATTATTATATTTCTTGAGAAATACACTTTGTGCGTCTTTTATTAATATTCCTGCATAATTATTCTGCTGAGACAGGTTCATTGGCTGGGCAGCTGGGGGGGTCACAACATGGCCGCGGTGTCACATCATGACCACAACTTTGATGACGATGTTGAATCTGTGCGTGATACCATTTACAAAACGATCTGGTATGATATCGCAGTGTTTTTGCAAATTTTAATCACTAACGATATTTCTTCTTCTGAGTGGACTGCCATTGTGACTTGTCTTATAAGGTAAACATGTACCACTTGTTACGGTCCACATCACTTTGAAATGAATTTCCGTTTCTTCACACACACACTCACACACACACACACACACACACACACACACACACACACACACACACACACACACCAAGAAACTGCTCATTTGAGGTGAGACATCTACGAACCTGTTGGAGACGGGTACCCTGAACCGCCTTTAGAGGTCATTTTCCCCGCAGAGCGGGGGTTGGCCTTTTTTGGGCACCTTGGCCCCCTTTTTGAAGCAATGTTTTATGACCGGATGCCCTTCCTACCGCCAACCCTGTTAGTTGCCTGTTGCGGCAAACAGGGAATTACCAGTACTCAATTTGCCGACCTTAGAAGGATGACGGGCTGAGTCAACCGGCAGCGTTAATTCAGCGATCGACCAAGATGCGAACCCAGGATCCTAGGATCCCGAACCGGCACCCTAACCGCTAAGCCAACACCAGGCTGGAGATGGGTACCCTGCTTGTTATCTTACTATAATTCACCAAATGTCCGTCTGTCTGTTCGAAGATACCGTAAAAACTGCTGAACCGATCGCAAAGATATTTTGGGTGGGTAATCCTGGGACCCCTGGGAGTAAAATAGGCTATTTAGTTTTCCTAATTTCAGCTTTGGTCTCCAGCATTCTCAGGTTTGGACTCCCGCATAACATTCGCGTTCGCATAACGTTCATTGTGACGATGTTCTTATTGTGACGATGTATGTGTTCACGGTAGTGTTTGACGTGACGGTGTGAACGTAATTTCGTAATATTTTTCGTTTCGTAATCCTTTAATGAACGTTTAATGTTTAATGAACGTTTAATGTTTAATGAACGTTTAATGCCCTTCGATGTGACTATGTCGCACGGGCCGCACGCGCGCTACACTGGAGGGGCCAGCATGTACCTTGCCCTTCGCCGTCAGGCTCGGGTAAACCGCTGAGCCCCATCCGTGATGGGGACTGGGGCTTGAGACAATGTCCCACGAACGAGGAATTCTCAGTAAGCGTGAGTCATCAGCTCGCGTTGATTAAGCCCCTGCCCTTTGTACACACCGCCCGTCGCTACTACCGATCGGACGGTTTGATGAGATCCTCGGATCAGCCTCTGCACGGGCCGTTCTCGGCTCGTGCCCGTGCACCGAAAAGATGAGCTAACTTGACTGGCTAGAGGAAGTAAAAGTCGTAACAAGGTTTCCGTCAGTGAACCTGCAAAAGGATCATTATCGGGACAACATGAGAGCGAGCGAGACGCGAGACGTACGTGGTACGTGATCGTCCATGTACTGTTTAGATTTTGATGATTTGCGTGTGATATGATTCAACCGATGTTTATATGAATCGTTTAAAATAAAAAGCCTTCAATTTCTGATATTTTACCTTTTCATTTGAGCTTCCCAATTGAAGCCCCGCCCGTAGGGCGGGTACTGTTGCTAGTATATTTAATGTCGTGTCACCACAATGACCAATTTGAAGTTGTCTTACTTGGAACCTTATCATTACTTGTCAAAAAAACGACTACCACGGTATTCTGGTGTATAGTGGAGTGGCTTATGGAAATGATCGTGACACGCTGGCCCAAAGCACTAAATTTGGCACAGTTATACTTTAGGACCATACACAGTTATACTTTAGGACCCTTTTGAGGGGGCTGCCCGATTTTAGAGGCCCAGGTCAAGGTCAGGTCAAGGTCAAAGGTCAAATTATGTGTCACGTTTTTGCCATATCCAGCTCATAGCTGTCATATAAACATTATCTCAGTGTCTAAATAATCATTTTTAAGGACAAGGAATCCATTTGTATTATGGAAAATATCCTCAGGTGCTGCCATATTGTATTTCAAGGTCAGGTGAAGGTCAAAGGTCAAATTATGTGTTGGTCATTTTTGCATCGGTGTTTTTGACGTACATCGATACGCTGAGGGAGGATACTGGATTGGCCAGTACAGAGGAGGTCGTGGCCTGCATGACTTATGCTTCACAATTTCCGCGACAGAGGCAGTCCTGCGTTCCTGCACGTGCAATTCTTTGAACAAGTGGGTGTCGCCTTACATCCGCACTTGAGTAGTTCTCTACAACTAAGAGCAGCAGCTGACAGGGTTGTCCAGGTTGGACGCCACCCAGTATCTGCTTTGGTCTGACGAACAGCTGACTGAACAGATTGCAGTCACTCTTTATTTCCTCGAATTGCTTTTTCGCTTTTGATTTCATGGTAGTGGAATGTGGACGTTTAAATAGAGGAAGTTGGTTTTTCTTGATGGCCACGTAAATTGATTCATGTCTTTCAACCAGCACTGCCTTGACGTACTTGGAATACTGGTCATTACCCAAAGTTTCCATCGTGTGCAGTGCTTGGACAACCATATCATCCACACAATCATGTTTGTCCAGGGTCATGAGTTCCTTTGATGTCTCCATGAATGGATTCCCCATTGTCACTATGGCATCGCACATATCGTTAACCTGTTTCTGGAACGTTTTCTGAATCGAATGTCCCTGGATGTGACTTTGGGAGGGTTGCTCTGACGAGTGATATAATTCGTGAAACTCTGTGAGGATTCTGGCTTGCTCAGGACCTGCCACCATCCATCGTTTCAGGGCAGCTGGATTTTCAATGAGACCGATGGCTCCACCTGATCCCTTCACTGTTTCGTTATTTTGTTCATGTGCCTGGTCGAGGGGCATGCTCGAGAATTTTCGGCTAGTCTTCATGAACACCCAGTTCTGTTTTAACTCATCTCTGAGTCTCTGAGAACTCATCTCTGAGAACACCCAGTTCTGTTCTGTCTAACCCTAACAACTGAAAGCCAAAGAAAACATTGATTTTTGTAGGTCGGCCATCTTCTAATCCTATATCAAATTTTTGTGAATGAATATGGATTAATTCCACTGATTTTAGCGATTTTAGCCCTCTCGTCGGGGATGTTAGTCCCCCCCCCCCCGGTCGGGGACAGCCTGGCGCCGCCACTGCCTATATGGCCGTCACCTGGCGGAACTTCCCATAATAGTAATGGATTCATTGACTAAATATGTTGGTTATGTGACTAAGACCAAGTTTTTTAGGTTATATATAAGCTGGATATTGCAAAAACATGACACACATAATTTGACCTTTGACCTTGACCTGGGCCTCTAACATCGGGCAGCCCCCTCTCAAAAGTTTTGTATGGTCCTAAAGTAGAACTGTGCCAAATTTGGTCCTTTGGGCCAGTGTGTCACGATATCACTTAAATTTGGACTTTAGCCACCCCACTAGTATGAGTCATTGGCAATCTCTTGAAAAGCATCTTTACCATGGTTGGTGAAAAATAAATAAATAAATAAAATAAAACTTGCTTTCAATTCCTACCAACCTGCTTTTTGTTGCCTTCAATTTGTCACATCAGTTTATTTACTTTACATATGATGTGAATTGCATGTCCATGCACATGTGGAATAGTTTGTTTATAAATCCTGTATTTGCACACTCTCCGGCCTTAAACTCAAGCGAAAACCAAAATTACGTACAAGCTTCCATTATTATTTTTATTTTTTTATTCTTTATTTTTTTTGCTGGTGTTGTGCATAAAATACCACAGGTTGGAGCTTTTTTATTTAAGACTTAAAAATATTATTCCTAATTATTTTATTTAATCTGCATGGGTCTTAATCAAAATGTATCTTACTTTCATGATAGATGACACATTGACTTTTTTAAATGTACATAAACTCAGCAGTACTCTTGATTGTACAGAAGTTTTCTTTGGGCGGTGTATGGTAGACCTCTCTCCTCACTCCAGGCCTCACACAGGTGTATGGTATGGTTTGGGTGTGGCTGCCTTGATCACTCCAGAAAAAAAACAAACCTGCATTACCTCATTTAATCTGTATGGGTGTAAATCAAAATGTACCTTTCTTTCATGGTAGAAGACGTGTTGTTCATTCTTCGAATGTACACCAGAGGCCTGATGCCGAAGACCGTTGGCCTTATAAGTGGTGACCAAAATGGCGAACGTATGATTTGCTTTGCTTTTTTTGAGGTTCAATTGTGGGTGGAGTCAGGCCAGCTGCCCAACCAATGGGTGGAAAGAGAGAAACAGAAGGAACAATCCAACTGCTTTAATATATTATGAAGTTGCAACCAACACCCCCACCCCCTCAGCCCTAAATTTCGATATTGATTATACGTTCAGGCAATATTTAAAGACATTGTATGGTAACCTTTTTACCTTAATAGCTGTTATCCTTGCATACAGCATGCTTATGGTTATCATCCATGTGAAATGTGTGTTTTTCATTTCGATTACAGGATTGTGCGTATGCGATTCGATCATGGTATTTGATGAAAAAACGAAAGAACACCACCTCCAAGTCCTCATTGACGATGCCATGACGACGGTCATTTTGGGGGGGCAACCAGTTTGTCCCGAGATGTACAAACGTTATCCGAAAGTCAATGGCAAGTCAGCACTCATTTACTTATACATTTGTACGATACAAACTACTCTTCTTTTTTTTTCGCGCATCATTCCTCTGGAACTCTTTCATTGTTGAATGAAATTTTGTTTTATTTGAGTTGTGCAGGAGCTACAAAAGTCCAACCAGCTTCATCCCCAAGTACGACCTTGAGTGAAGGCGCTCCGAATGAACAAGTCGCTCATGAGGAAGATGGCAAAAAGAGTATGTTTATGTGGATGCCCACTCGATGATCTTCCTTCACATGAAGTTAATCTGATCTGAAATAATCTTCTTCATTGTGTTGGCTTAGTGGTTAGGGTGCCGGCTTGGGATCCTAGGATCGAATCCCGGTCGATCGCTGAATTAACGCCAGGGGGGGTTGACTCAGCCTGTCATCCTTCCGAGGTCGGCAAATTGAGTACCAGCTTGCTGGGATGAATGATGACAGTGTGTACCCCGATTTAGAATAGGTACACCGTATCCCTGCGTGTCGTAAGAGGCGACTGAGGGTTGGCGCCAGGAAGGGCATCTGGCCATAAAAACATTGCCTCAAAACAGGGAACCATGATTATCATGGGGCCCGCAAGGCTAACCCCCGCTCCAGCGGGGAAAATGGCCTTAAAACCGCATCCATTCATTCATTCATTCATTGTGACAATTATTGTTCAACACGTTATCCATTGATTATATTGTTAGGCAACACCTTTATAAATATCACTATTTGGATGAAAAGCCTGGTGTTGGCTTAACGGATACGGTGGCTGGCTCATGATCTTAGGGTCTTGAGTTTGAGCCCCTGTCATGCCGTTAAATAACACCAGGTGGGTTGACTCAGCCTGTCGTCCTTCCGAGGTCGGCAAAATGAGTAGCAGCTTGCCGGAAACGGGGCACCACATCAGCGGCACAGCAACGCTCCCACCAATGATGTAATCGTAAAACAGAGTCATCCTCACGCTTTGTTTAAAAAAAACCAGGGGCCGGGGAGTATTTTAATTGGCTTTGTCTTTGTCTTTGTCTGTGTCTCTGTCTGTCTGTCTGTCCCTCCGACACACTGTCTCCTAAACGGTCGTGCAGAAATTCACCAAACGTAGTCATGATCACCACATGGCACAAAGGTACATCTTTGGATCCGCCCACTGGAGCCTAAATGCGGAGTTAATTTTTTTTGTTGTTAGTGCAATTACAGGACCATTTTAAAACACCTTCTAATGAAACTTTGTATGTGCAATTAATTATTTTGGATTTGATCCCCAGTTCACGCACCAGGGACTTGGCGTCGCAGAGGTTAAACAGGAAAACATTGACTCCAAATTTGTTATTGGGGCATTCCTGGTGGAAGGTTTTGCCATCTTTCAGTTTTATATTAGGCGGGAAGTATGAGGATTTGCGATGGTGCGCCATCGACTCCGCTCTAGTTTTAATCATTGCAATTTGTATCTTTTCTTGTTTCGATGCTCAGACTGGAGTCACACAAAGGTGAAAGCTCTCATTCACCTGTACGAAGAGAACAAGGCCTCCTTTGAAAACAGCTTAATTAGGAGGAAGGATGTATGGCAGAAAATCACCAAGAAGCTCAACAATGAGGGTGGCACAACCTTCAGTCTTGAGGAGGTGGACAAGAAATGGAGAAATTTAAAGGATCGGTAATTTTTTTTTCTGGAATTTTCTATCTCGGGGATGACGATATAAGGAAACTACTACTACTACTACTAATTTGCATGCACAGCTAAGGAGCACAATGACCCTTTTGGGGGTTGGCGCTTTCGCACTTTGTTCCCTTGGGACAGGGTAAACGTGAGCTCAGGGCAGGAATTTTTTATTTTTACCGTGGTGCTGGGGATAGCTCACAGACTCTTCTTGAAGGACACAATGGGATCTTTAACGTCCACAAATTAATTCCAGAAGACGGGAAGCCTGCTTCACGTCCATCCGAGGGACGGCACACACATTGGTGAATCATTGTGCCTGTGGAGCACCAGGATGGCAGTTTATAGCTGGGTCCGGATTCGAACCCAAGCTAGACAGTGTGCAATGTGCATTTATGGAAGGGAACATAAGAAATTGTTTCTTTTTTGCAGGCCAAGTAGTTTTTTTTGGAATTTATCCTTCCGAGAAACATTGAACCACAAATTTGTACAACAATGCTCTGGCCTTTAGTCTCGCTAAGGGGATGCGAGACTATTGCAAAGTGTGTGTGTCCTTCCGTCCGACCATATATTTCGGCTTTAAAAATGTTTTTCTCTGCAACCACTTGTCCGATCGATGTGAAACTTTATATATAGGAGGGAAACCCCATGGATAACATTATATTTACAACTGTGCCATCAGCATTTTCACATAATTTTCTCCGAAACCGCTCATCAGAAGAAATTGAAACTTGGCATATGTCATCAACTCCCCATGGTGTATATAGGGTGATAACGATGAGGTCATCAGTGAAGTGGTATTCCATCCTTACTTGGTTGAATTGAAATCCAAAATCTGAACCTTCATATATCTGATCTATGGCTCGATGTGAGGGAAGAATTGATTTTATGACGAACATATCCCATACCAAACTAGAACGACACTCTTCGACGTCACGATATCGACCAATATGCCTTCGCCCACATCATTATACAGTGCATTCAGAAAGTATTCAGACCCCTTTACTTTTTTCACATTTTGTTATGTTGCAGCCTTATGCTGAAATCGTTTAAATTCATTTTTTCCCTCCTCAATCTACACTCAATACCCCATAATGACAAAGAGAAAACAGGATTTTAGAAAGTTTTGCAAATTTATTAAAAAGAAAAAACTGAAATATCATTGACATAAGTATTCAGACCCTTTGTTATGACACTTGAAATTGAGCTCAGGTCCCTCCCATTTCTCTTGATCATCTTTGCGATGTTTCTACTCCTTGATTGGAGTCCACCTGTGGTAAATTCAATTGATTGGACATGATTTGGAAAGGCACACACCTGTCTATATAAGATCTCACAGATGACAATGCATATCAGAGCAAAAACCACGCCATGAGGTCGAAGGAACTGCCTGCAGAGCTCAGAGACAGGATTGTGTCGAGGCACAGATTTGGGGAAGCCTACAAAAAACATTTCTGCTGTTCATCACGAGGCTTTAACCTCGTGACCCCAAAATCTAATCGGTTCATCTGTACCTCATTCTATGTAATTGCACCAAATTTGGTCAGAATCTCATCACTGGTTCACTAGTTATTGCAGTAACAGCATTTTTACCTAAAATGACCTCTGACCTTTGGGCTTTAACCTCGTGACCCCAAAATTTAATCTGTTCATCTTTACCTCATTATACATACCTGCACCAAGCTTGACTAAGGTCCTTTCAGCCGTTCTCAAGTGATCACGGTTACGAAAACCTATCACGGACGGTCGGACGGTCTGAAAACATAATGCCTCCTGCGACTTTGGCGGCGGAGGCATAAAAACCATGTGACATAATAGGGTGCTTGGATGATGCGGGTATATGGGACATAATAGGGTGCTTGGATGATGCGGGTATATGGGACATAATTATCGTTAACTGAACACGCTACAATTATACTACAATACAATAACATCGTTAACAGCTAAAATTGTAGCATGTCCAGTTAACAATGGTGGGGGTTTTTTTTGGGGTTTTTTTTCAGAATGGACGCGTGGGTGAGACTTTGTGCTCTACGAGTGTCGTTCTCGTTCGGTTTCGTTTCTAAAACTCGGATTTTGAGTGTGTGAGTGTGGATTTATATATGTCCGAGCAATTTTGTGACACATTATTTATTTTTGACGGTCTATAAGCCACAATTCTATGTTTATGACCTGCAGTGACATTGGGTGCCAGATGATAATTGTTTGATATTTCATTGTTCTCCAGACACAAGAGGATTGTTGACATGAAAAAGCAGTCCGGCAGGGGGGAGAGTAAGTGGCCATACTTCAATCTAATGGATCAGATGCTGCAAAAAGAGCCTGCCGTGTGCCCTCCATGCATCGCACAAGCAAGATGCTCGTCCGCGATGGAGACCGCAGGAGCCGTGACGCCGGCAGAAGGTTCGCAGGAGCAGGCCGTGTCCCATCCCGTCATAGCGACGTCACCTCCACCTGCAACGCCAGCCTCTTCGAAAAAAAGGCTGAGATCGAATGATTGCGATGATAATTATGATCCACCCCAGTGGTTCATCCGTTTCATGGAAGGGGCCCAAACGCAAAACAAGAAGGCCAGAAAGTTGCTAAAGAAGGTTTATAAAGAAGAAAAGAGACGAAACGATTTATTTGAGAGATTTCTCGATATGAAATAATCTTCAAATAACGGCAATAATAGTTCAGATTTATTAGTTTTATTTATTGTTTTTAGAACGTGCTTTTTCTATGACGGTATGAAATGTTGATGACACACAAATGCATATTTGGAATGTCATGGTTTCCCACAAATGGCTTGCTGGGAATCATTTTCCCCTCTCCGTTCATTTCTTATCACTTCTATGATTTGGTGCCGTTGAGTCGACACGAGATCAATCAAAATTTTCACTATGTCGGGGTCTGACTCCTGGCCCGTTTCAAGGGCTTGGAGTGAAGCACTGTTTCGGAATCCTCTCGCATCATCTTGGATACAGAGCCTGGATATCCTGTGCTAATATCGAGAATTATCAACTTCCTGTCTCGCATTACCTGGGCATGCATAGCAGGAAAGCCGATGCAATGAATGTACGAATCCCTTTTCGCAGCAGATTTCCCTGTCATTGGTATGTACTTTGGGAAGGCTGATGATCCCGGAGGTATGCGTACAGGCCTCCAAGATGTCTAGCCTGGGTTTGAATCCCAACCCGGCTATAAACTGCCATCCCGGTGTTTCACAGGCAGAGTGATTCAATGTGTCTGCCGTCCCTCGGATGGATGTTGAGCGGGGTGCCTGAAACACCTGAAACGGTGTCCTTCGTGGAGAGTAGGTGAGCGATCGCCAGCACCATGACCAATTTTTTTTTTCCAAAATCCCTGCCCTGCCTCTTGTTCCTCCTGTCCCAAGGGAATGAAGTGCAAATGGGTCAACCCCCATTGGGGTCGCTAAGCCACTTAGCTGGGTATGTGGATTCGTCGTGGTCTCTATTTACGTACCATCGACACATCGAACGACTCCAGGAAACTCTTGAAAGCCTTTTTTAAATATTTGTGACTCCTTATTTCATTTTAGAGACTTTTGTAACTCCATTTTTCCACGGCAGAAATTTGTAATCTGGTCATGGTGCCGGCGATAGCTCACGCCTACTTTTCGTGGAGGACGTCGTGTGATATCTTTACCGTCCACCAACGAATGTGGGCGGATGGGATGTCAGTTGAACGTCCATCCGAGGGACGGCACACGCGTTGATGAAACGCCCTGCCTGTTCATAGCCAGGCCGAGATTCGAACCCAGGCTCGACAGCTTAGAGGTGAGTGAGTGTGCACACCTCTCGGGGCCATTCACTTTTTTTTTTGCTTTTTTTTTGTATACAAGATCGAGGCTCGTGAAAGAGCTAACATTAATCACACAAAAAGTCAAACCGACACATAAAACATAATAAGGGGAGCGGGAGACAAGATGGGGAGAGAGGGGGAAGCACACAAACACGACATTTGAGAGCAGGGACATCGAGAGATCTGTGGGAGAGGGCTTGGGGGGAGGTGGGAGAGGTATAAAACATGGACACTGCAAGGGCTTCCAGGAAAGATAGATCTGAAACAAGTTGAAAACCCTTGTTCTATATGTTATGTATACAGTATTTATATTATTGAAACGTGCATTTCATACTTCTCGTTTCATCTGAATTCTTTAAGATATACAAACCCACAATGCACTGCAGCAGGATCATAGATAAGCTTGGTGGAGGCTCCTCCTTCTGAATCCCCATTTCTTTCTTTCTTTCATGCATTGGTCAATTTCCAAAGAGGAAGCGATGATCACATCCATCCTCTGCCCTCTGGATCCACTACTACAACTGTAACAACAATTCACACTATTAAATGGCATTAACAGTGATGAGAACAACTGTGTCTGTGTAACTCTATTTGGAAATTTAATAATGGTCAAATTACACTACACACCATCCATGGTAATCAACTCGGAGAAACTATCAGGCGGGATGCTTCTTCTTGGTGGTTGGATCTCCCCAACGTAAGTCGGGGGCCAAATTATCCATAACTCTTACCTGCTTCCTGGATTCATCGGGGCAGCAAGCTGTCGGAGCACCGATTGGTCCCCATGGACGGGTCCACTCTCTCTTGTCTCTGGCTTCTCTCTCTCTCCCCACGAAAGCGGACGTACACCATCTTCAATGTGTGGGATCACTGGGTCGTCCTGGGAGACTGATCGACCTCTTTGAGAGAACTTTCCGAAGCTATCCAATAGCAGCCAACCGGGACTAATGTTGTTTAGACAAAAAACATGGAGTACTTCGGAGGTCACAAAATTGCAATTCTAAGTAATAAACTTGACATCAAAAGTCACGTGACTCAGCAGCTCTCAAATCATAATCTATTAAAATTGAACCAAATGTTGACGTGTGTCAAGTCGACACTTCAAACTTATCAACTCGGGTAATTATTTTTACATTTCGATGGAGCATTGTACTCGTATACTGTACTATGAAAATCCCACCCCATGGTCATACTTGCCATATTTGTATGGGAGACTATATGACTTGTGATTTCCCATTTTATTAACTGGTAGACCCACTCTCTACCGGAGCGGCAGGAAGGGTCGCGCTATTGTCCTCTCCGGAGTATATAGATTACAGTAGATTTAGGCTCAGGTCTGTTGCTCTGTGGGGTACGCAATGAGCGTGTGATGCCTCAAGAACGTCAGTTTCCTTCCTTTCAATTTAGTGTTAAACAGCAGTGCACCTGTTTAAAAAGGTAATCATACATGTTTATGGTTTATATTACTTTTATGCCTCCGCCGACGAAATTGCCGATGTTTTCCTTGATAGGTTTTTGTTACCGTGATAACCTGAACGACTAAAGGGATCTAAGTCAAACTTGGTGCAGGTATGTATAATGATGTAAAGATTAACTCATTTGATTTTGGGGTCATGAGGTCAGCAGTCATGTTCGGTAAAAATCCTGTTACCGCGATAACTTGTGAAACAGTGATGGGATTTTGACCAAAATTTGGTACAAGTATGTATTTATGATGCAAAGATGTACCGATTTTTTGGGGGGTCAAGAGGTCAAAGGTCAGAGTCTATAATAGGTTTTGGTTACCATGATAACTTAAGAACTGCTTAAGGGAACTAAGCTGAAGGACTGACTCAGCTGAACGGATGTAAGTCCAACTTGGAACAAGTCTGCCTAATGATGCAAAGATGAACCGATTCGATTATGGGGTCAAGAGGTCAAAAGGTCAAGTTGGGTAAAAATTCTTACTGAGCTAACTTGTGAACCGGTGATGGGATTTTGACCAAACTTGGTAGAAGTTCATATTTTGATACAAAGATTAACTGATTAGATTTTGGCATCAAGAGGTCAGAGGTCAAATGTAAGGTAAAATGTGATACTTGAGAACAACTGAAGGGATTTGAATCAAACTTGGTACAAGTATGTATAATTATGTAATAATGTGGGCGGAGGCATATCGGTCGACCTCGTGACGTCGAAGAGTGTCGTTCTAGTTCACTTCTGGTAGGGGTGCCCCCACGAAAAGCCACAATAACCGATTTATACACCTTAACATAGCGTGTGTCCAAGTAGGAAAATTCCTTTGGGGGTGGGGGGTATATTATAAGTATTATCATCATAATAATATGCATTTGTGTTGTTACCTTCGCCAGAGGAGGGGTTATTGCATTTGGACCCATTTTTGTTTTGGTTTGTCAGCACAGAACGTGAGTATATGTATGAATTAAATTAGACCCTTAAGTACCTCGAGTCCCTTTAAAAGCCCTAATACCCAATATTCCCCTTGCAACCTGAAAACCCAAAGACCCAAGAGGTCCCAAAGAACAAAACCACAAAAATACATCCTAGCGAGGTTCTGCAAACTCTGATTGCTCTTTCTTGTTACCCTCGCCAGAGGAAAGGGTATTTATTGCATTTGAGTCTTGTCTGTTTGTCCGCACAGAATAAATATGATTTTCTCTGAAACCGTTGGTCGATTGACAGGAAATTTTCACCATAGGTGCGCCTCCTCCTGTAGAATTTTTAAAATAATTATGACGTCATATGTCACGTGGTATGGGGTGACATCTTGGAAAAACCGAAAAACTTTGCACCTCTATATCTCTGAAAGCGCTGCATAGAAAAATTGAAACGTGGCTCATTGTGAAGAACTCTCCATGGGGAATAAAATGTTAATGATGTTGTCATAGGTGCCTCCATTATGACGTCATAATTCGACAAGTACAAAACTTCATCCGATCAGATGATTTCTTGAGCTTCATCGTGGGATAAATTGATGGAGAAAAAAAATAAAATAATGATATCGGTCACGTAGTTCGGCCGCCATATGATTGATGGAGAAAAAAAATAAAATAATGATATCGGTCACGTAGTTCGGCCGCCATATTTGTTTCAACACAAAAGCCTTGAAAACCACAAACACATCCTGGCGAGGGTCTGCAATCTCCGATTGCTCTTTCTAGTTACCTCTGCCACCAAAGGTGGATGGAGGTTATGTTTTCACCCATGTCTGTCTGTCCGTTTGTGAACAAAATATCTCAAAGTTGTGGACGGATTCGGACGAAATGATTCGATTTTGGTGAAGATCTGGATTCGGATCCGTCCACGAGAATTTTTTATGTGATTCTTCACTATTGGGAGATGGGGCCAAAAACGATACACAGCAGGATATCTCAAAAGGTTGTGGGCGGATTTGGACGAAACTTGGTGGACAGGTTGGGTGTGTGATTAGGACGATTCTATTCAATTTTGGTGAAGATCCGGATCCAGCTAGTACAATTTATCAAGTGATTCTTCACCATTGAGTGATATGGCCAACCAGGCGGAGGTATGTATGCTCTCGACCGAGTGACGTTCAAGTTGTTCCTGGTTTTGCCTTCTGGTGCAAAGTAGAGTCCCTGTATATAGAGAGTTGTGTCAACTCAAATTTGGACGCCATTTTGTGTCTAAGTGTGTCGGATTAGATATACATGTACATTCGCGATATGGGGTGATATATTCTAAACCTGCTAAAAAAAAATTACTACACATATTTAGTCTTATTATTACATACAGGTGATATTTGTTTTGTCAAAAACTCAGCTATTGCCGTGAAAAAGAGCTGTGTGGTGATATTAAAAGTGGTATGGCAATGCATATTACAAGCCAACACTGCATATAAGAGCTAACATTATAAGTAAGACAAACCAATGCTGTCGTTCTCTGAATTTTAATAACTTTTAGAAAGGAGTGTGGGCATATCCAATATTTTTTAAAGGGTGCCGAGAGCAATTCCGGTGTAGGACTTCCAGCCGACATATAGTCTAACACACTTAAAACAAATTCTGTACGTGGTATTGCCATATTTCTATAGTGTACAACTTTAGTTTTATCGACATTTATATTCAATTTCCATGTATTAGTACTTCCACAACAGAAAATCACATGGACAATCTTCCGGAAGATGGCCAGACAAATCGCTAGCTCTATCGACCACATGTATATTGATATCAAACAGGGATAACAGCTTTTGAAAGTTGATCCAGTTTTAAATGTGGGTACACAAATACACCTGTTTTACTGCATTAATCACCTAGAAATATTGTATGTTTTGGGAACGATAGCTGTCACCGGGTTCAATATATAGGGATTGTCCAATGTGCAAAATCTTCCATCACTACAATTTGGCCATAAATCCCGGGGTGGGAAATATTTGAGCAAATATGCCACAAGACGCATGAGCACTGTACAAAGCAAACAATAACTCGTCAAATTTTGGACGTATGGATGGCTGCACAACCCGCAAAAAAATTGAGCAGGTCCCCCCCTAAAATTGCTTTTATGATTGCCGATTAGGCTAAAGATTTTAAACCAAAAAAATAACTTGCCTCGGAATAAGTTTTGAATGGACGGACAGACAACTGAAAACAAAACGGACCATGGGTTTCCCACCCCTATAAAATCAAAATTAATTCCCTCTGAAAAAGTACAGTGACATTGCCCGCAGACTACCCAACCGCAGACCAGGCAATGTCACTGTACCGGGACATTTCATCAATCAATGACAATATGCGGTCCGCTAGGACTACCCGAAAAAAATTGAGCAGGGTTCTTCCCACGGAAATGCATTTTTGGTCAGCTCCTTGAAGATTATAAACAAACACAAATCACTTCCCTTTAAAAGGGTTTTCAACGGACAGACGACCAAAAAAAAACCGAGCAGGGTAAAGGTAAAACGCTCTCAAAGCAATCCTGGGTAAAGTTGGCATCACACTGTCAAAGCAATCGTGGGCACCACACTCTCAAAGCAATCCTGGGTATTGTTGGCATCGCACTGTCAAAGCAATCCTGGGTATAGTGGGCACCATGCTCTCAAAGCAATGCTGGGTATAGTGGGCACCATGCTCTCAAAGCAATCCTGGGTATATTGGGCACCACGCTCTCAAAGCAATGCTGGGTATAGTGGGCACCACATTCTCAAAGCAATCTTGGGTATAGTGGGCACCACGCTCTCAAAGCAATCCTGGGTATAGTTGGCACCACACTCTCAAAGCAATCCTGGGTATAGTGGCCACCACATTCTCAAAGCAATCCTGGGTGTAGTGGGCACCACGCTCTCAAAGCAATCCTGGGTATAGTTGGCACCACACTCTCAAAGCAATCCTGGGTATAGTGGGCACCACACTCAAAGCAATCCTGGGTATGGTGGGCACCACACTCTCAAAGCAATCCTGGGTATAGTAGGCACCACATTCTCAAAGCAATCTTGGGTATAGTGGGCACCCCGCTCTCAAAGCAATCCTGGGTGTAGTGGGCACCCCGCTCTCAAAGCAATCCTGGGTGTAGTGGGCACCACGCTCTCAAAGCAATCCTGGGTATAGTTGGCACCACACTCTCAAAGCAATCCTGGGTATAGTTGGCACCATGCTCTCAAAGCAATGCTGGGTATAGTGGGCACCATGCTCTCAAAGCAATCCTGGGTATAGTGGGCACCACACTCAAAGCAATCCTGGGTATGGTGGGCACCACACTCTCAAAGCAATCCTGGGTATAGTGGGCACCACACTCTCAAAGCAATCCTGGGTATAGTTGGCACCATGCTCTCAAAGCAATGCTGGGTATAGTGGGCACCATGCTCTCAAAGCAATCCTGGGTATAGTGGGCACCACGCTCTCAAAACAATCCTGGGTATAGTTGGCACCACACTCTCAAAGCAATCTTGGGTATAGTGGGCACCCCGCTCTCAAAGCAATCCTGGGTGTAGTGGGCACCACGCTCAAAGCAATCCTGGGTATGGTGGGCACCACGCTCTCAAAGCAATCCTGGGTATAGTTGGCACCACACTCTCAAAGCAATCCTGGGTATAGTGGGCACCACACTCAAAGCAATCCTGGGTATGGTGGGCACCACGCTCTCAAAACAATCCTGGGTATAGTTGGCATCACACTGTCAAAGCAATCCTGGGTATTGTTGGCATCACACTGTCAAAGCAATCCTGGGTATAGTGGGCACCATGCTCTCAAAGCAATGCTGGGTATAGTGGGCACCATGCTCTCAAAGCAATCCTGGGTATAGTGGGCACCACGCTCTCAAAGCAATGCTGGGTATAGTGGGCACCACATTCTCAAAGCAATCTTGGGTATAGTGGGCACCCCGCTCTCAAAGCAATCCTGGGTGTAGTGGGCACCACGCTCTCAAAGCAATCCTGGGTATAGTTGGCACCACACTCTCAAAGCAATCCTGGGTATAGTGGGCACCACACTCAAAGCAATCCTGGGTATGGTGAGCACCACACTCTCAAAGCAATCCTGGGTATAGTGGGCACCACATTCTCAAAGCAATCTTGGGTATAGTGGGCACCCCGCACTCAAAGCAATCCTGGGTGTAGTGGGCACCACGCTCAAAGCAATCCTGGGTATAGTTGGCACCACACTCTCAAAGCAATCCTGGGTATAGTTGGCACCACACTCTCAAAGCAATCCTGGGTATAGTTGGCACCACACTCTCAAAGCAATCCTGGGTATAGTTGGCACCATGCTCTCAAAGCAATGCTGGGTATAGTGGGCACCATGCTCTCAAAGCAATCCTGGGTATAGTGGGCACCACGCTCTCAAAACAATCCTGGGTATAGTTGGCACCACACTCTCAAAGCAATCTTGGGTATAGTGGGCACCCCGCTCTCAAAGCAATCCTGGGTGTAGTGGGCACCACGCTCTCAAAGCAATCCTGGGTATGGTGGGCACCACGCTCTCAAAGCAATCCTGGGTATAGTTGGCACCACACTCTCAAATCAATCCTGGGTATAGTGGGCACCACACTCAAAGCAATCCTGGGTATGGTGGGCACCACGCTCTCAAAACAATCCTGGGTATAGTTGGCATCACACTGTCAAAGCAATCCTGGGTATTGTTGGCATCACACTGTCAAAGCAATCCTGGGTATAGTGGGCACCATGCTCTCAAAGCAATGCTGGGTATAGTGGGCACCATGCTCTCAAAGCAATCCTGGGTATAGTGGGCACCACGCTCTCAAAGCAATGCTGGGTATAGTGGGCACCACATTCTCAAAGCAATCTTGGGTATAGTGGGCACCCCGCTCTCAAAGCAATCCTGGGTGTAGTGGGCACCACGCTCTCAAAGCAATCCTGGGTATAGTTGGCACCACACTCTCAAAGCAATCCTGGGTATAGTGGGCACCACACTCAAAGCAATCCTGGGTATGGTGGGCACCACACTCTCAAAGCAATCCTGGGTACAGTGGGCACCACACTCTCAAAGCAATCCTGGGTATAGTTGGCACCATGCTCTCAAAGCAATGCTGGGTATAGTGGGCACCATGCTCTCAAAGCAATCCTGGGTATAGTGGGCACCATGCTCTCAAAGCAATCCTGGGTATCGTGGGCACCACGCTCTCAAAACAATCCTGGGTATAGTTGGCACCACACTCTCAAAGCAATCTTGGGTATAGTGGGCACCCTGCTCTCAAAGCAATCCTGGGTGTAGTGGGCACCACGCTCTCAAAGCAATCCTGGGTATGGTGGGCACCACGCTCTCAAAGCAATCCTGGGTATAGTTGGCACCACACTCTCAAAGCAATCCTGGGTATAGTGGGCACCACACTCAAAGCAATCCTGGGTATGGTGGGCACCACGCTCTCAAAACAATCCTGGGTATAGTTGGCATCACACTGTCAAAGCAATCCTGGGTATTGTTGGCATCACACTGTCAAAGCAATCCTGGGTATAGTGGGCACCATGCTCTCAAAGCAATCCTGGGTATAGTGGGCACCACGCTCTCAAAGCAATGCTGGGTATAGTGGGCACCACATTCTCAAAGCAATCTTGGGTATAGTGGGCACCCCGCTCTCAAAGCAATCCTGGGTGTAGTGGGCACCACGCTCTCAAAGCAATCCTGGGTATAGTTGGCACCACACTCTCAAAGCAATCCTGGGTATAGTGGGCACCACACTCAAAGCAATCCTGGGTATGGTGGGCACCACACTCTCAAAGCAATCCTGGGTATAGTGGGCACCACATTCTCAAAGCAATCTTGGGTATAGTGGGCACCCCGCTCTCAAAGCAATCCTGGGTGTAGTGGGCACCACGCTCTCAAAGCAATCCTGGGTATAGTTGGCACCACACTCTCAAAGCAATCCTGGGTATAGTTGGCACCACACTCTCAAAGCAATCCTGGGTATAGTTGGCACCATGCTCTCAAAGCAATGCTGGGTATAGTGGGCACCATGCTCTCAAAGCAATCCTGGGTATAGTGGGCACCACGCTCTCAAAACAATCCTGGGTATAGTTGGCACCACACTCTCAAAGCAATCTTGGGTATAGTGGGTACCCCGCTCTCAAAGCAATCCTGGGTGTAGTGGGCACCACGCTCTCAAAGCAATCCTGGGTATGGTGGGCACCACGCTCTCAAAGCAATCCTGGGTATAGTTGGCACCACACTCTCAAAGCAATCCTGGGTATAGTGGGCACCACACTGTCAAAGCAATCCTGGGTATAGTGGGCACCATGCTCTCAAAGCAATGCTGGGTATAGTGGGCACCCCGCTCTCAAAGCAATCCTGGGTGTAGTGGGCACCACGCTCTCAAAGCAATCCTGGGTTTGGTGGGCACCACGCTCTCAAAGCAATCCTGGGTATAGTTGGCACCACACTCTCAAAGCAATCCTGGGTATAGTGGGCACCACGCTCTCAAAACAATCCTGGGTATAGTTGGCACCACACTCTCAAAGCAATCTTGGGTATAGTGGGCACCCCGCTCTCAAAGCAATCCTGGGTGTAGTGGGCACCACGCTCTCAAAGCAATCCTGGGTATGGTGGGCACCACGCTCTCAAAACAATCCTGGGTATAGTTGGCATCACACTGTCAAAGCAATCCTGGGTATTGTTGGCATCACACTGTCAAAGCAATCCTGGGTATAGTGGGCACCATGCTCTCAAAGCAATGCTGGGTATAGTGGGCACCATGCTCTCAAAGCAATCCTGGGTATAGTGGGCACCACGCTCTCAAAGCAATGCTGGGTATAGTGGGCACCACATTCTCAAAGCAATCTTGGGTATAGTGGGCACCCCGCTCTCAAAGCAATCCTGGGTGTAGTGGGCACCACGCTCTCAAAGCAATCCTGGGTATAGTTGGCACCACACTCTCAAAGCAATCCTGGGTATAGTGGGCACCACACTCAAAGCAATCCTGGGTATGGTGGTCACCACACTCTCAAAGCAATCCTGGGTATAGTGGGCATCACATTCTCAAAGCAATCTTGGGTATAGTGGGCACCCCGCTCTCAAAGCAATCCTGGGTGTAGTGGGCACCACGCTCTCAAAGCAATCCTGGGTAGAGTTGGCACCACACTCTCAAAGCAATCCTGGGTATAGTTGGCACCATGCTCTCAAAGCAATGCTGGGTATAGTGGGCACCATGCTCTCAAAGCAATCCTGGGTATAGTGGGCACCACGCTCTCAAAACAATCCTGGGTATAGTTGGCACCACACTCTCAAAGCAATCTTGGGTATAGTGGGCACCCCACTCTCAAAGCAATCCTGGGTGTAGTGGGCACCACGCTCTCAAAGCAATCCTGGGTATGGTGGGCACCACGCTCTCAAAGCAATCCTGGGTATAGTTGGCACCACACTCTCAAAGCAATCCTGGGTATAGTGGGCACCACACTCAAAGCAATCCTGGGTATGGTGGGCACCACGCTCTCAAAACAATCCTGGGTATAGTTGGCACCACACTCTCAAAGCAATCTTGGGTATAGTGGGCACCCCGCTCTCAAAGCAATCCTGGGTGTAGTGGGCACCACGCTCTCAAAGCAATCCTGGGTATAGTGGGCACCATGCTCTCAAAGCAATGCTGGGTATAGTGGGCACCATGCTCTCAAAGCAATCCTGGGTATAGTGGGCACCACGCTCTCAAAGCAATCCTGGGTATAGTTGGTACCACACTCTCAAAGCAATCTTGGGTATAGTGGGCACCCCGCTCTCAAAGCAATCCTGGGTGTAGTGGGCACCACACTCTCAAAGCAATCCTGGGTATGGTGGGCACCACGCTCTCAAAGCAATCCTGGGTATAGTGTTGGCACCACACTCTCAAAGCAATCCTGGGTATAGTGGGCACCACACTCAAAGCAATCCTGGGTATGGTGGGCACCACACTCTCAAAGCAATCCTGGGTATAGTTGGCACCACACTCTCAAAGCAATCCTGGGTATAGTGGGCACCACACTCTCAAAGCAATCTGGGTATAGTGGGCACCACGCTCTCAAAGCAATCTGGGTATAGTGGGCACCACGCTCTCAAATCAATCTGGTTATAGTTGGCACCACACTCTCAAAGCAATCCTGGGTGTAGTGGGCACCACGCTCTCAAAGCAATCTGGGTATAGTGGGAACCACGCTCTCAAATCAATCTGGGTATAGTTGGCACCACACTCTCAAAGCAATCCTGGGTGTAGTGGGCACCACGCTCTCAAAGCAATCCTGGGTATAGTTGGCACCACACTCTCAAAGCAATCCTGGGTGTAGTGGGCACCACGCTCTCAAAGCAATCTGGGTATAGTGGGCACCACGCTCTCAAAGCAATCTGGGTGTAGTGGGCACCACGCTCTCAAATCAATCTGGGTATAGTTGGCACCACACTCAAAGCAATCCTGGGTGTAGTGGGCACCACACTCTCAAAGCAATCCTGGGTATAGTTGGCACCACACTCTCAAAGCAATCCTGGGTGTAGTGGGCACCACGCTCTCAAAGCAATCCTGGGTATAGTTGGCACCACGCTCTCAAAGCAATCCTGGGTATAGTGGGCACCACGCTCTCAAAACAATTTGGGTATAGTGGGCATCACACTCTCGAAGCAATCCTGGGTAAAGTGGGCACCACACTCTCGAGGCAATCCTGGGTATCGAGGGCACCACACTCTCAAAGCAATCCTGGGTATAGTTGGCACCACACTCTCAAAGCAATCCTGGGTATAGTTGGCACCACGCTCTCAAAGCAATCCTGGGTATAGTGGGCACCACACTCTCAAAACAATTTGGGTATAGTGGGCACCACACTCTCGAAGCAATCCTGGGTAAAGTGGGCACCACACTCTCGAAGCAATCCTGGGTATAGTGGGCACCACACTCTCGAGGCAATCCTGGGTATCGTGGGCACCACGCCCTCAAAGCAATCTAGGGTATAGTGGGCACCACACTCTCAAAGCAATAGAGGGTATAGTGGGCACCACACTCTGATACAATCTGGGGTATAGTGGGCACCACACTCTCAAAGCAATCCTGGGTATAGTGGGCACCACACTCTCAAAGCAATCTGGGGTATAGTGGGCACCACACTCTCAGAGCAATCCTGAGTATAGTGGGCACCACACTCTCAAAGCAATCCTGGGTATAGTGGGCACCACACTCAAAGCAATCCTGGGTATAATTGGCACCACGCTCTCAAAGCAATCCTGGGTATAGTTGGCACCACTCTCAAAGCAATCCTGGGTATAATTGGCACCACGCTCTCAAAGCAATCTGGACATAGTGGGCACCACACTCTCAAAGCAATCCTGGGTATCGTTGGCACCACACTCTCAATGCAATCCTTGGTATAGTTGGCACCACACTCTCAAAGCAATCCTGGGTATAGTGGGCACCACGCTCTCAAAGCAATCTGGGTATAGTGGGCACCACACTCTCAAATAAATCCTGGGTATAGTTGGCACCACACCCAAAGCAATCCTGGGTATAGTGGGCACCACACCCAAAGCAATCCTGGGTATAGTTGGCACCACGCTCTCAAAGCAATCCTGGGTATAGTTGGCACCACACTCTCAAAGCAATCCTGCGTATAGTGGGCACCATGCTCTCAAAGCAATCCTGGGTAAAGTGGGCACCACGCTCTCAAAGCAATCCTGGGTAAAGTTGGCACCATGCTCTCAAAGCAATCCTGGGTATCGTGGGCACCACACTCTCAAAGCAATCCTGGGTATTGTTGGCACCATGCTCTCAAAGCAATGCTGGGTATAGTTGGCACCATACCCAAAGCAATCCTGGGTATAGTGGGCATCACACTCTCAAATCAATCCTGGGTATAGTGGGCACCACACTCTCAAATCAATCCTGGGTATAGTTGGCACCACGCTCTCAAAGCAATCCTGGGTATAGTTTGCACCACACCCAAAGCAATCCTGGGTGTAGTTGGCACCATGCTCTCAAAGCAATGCTGGGTATAGTGGGCACCATGCTCTCAAAGCAATGCTGGGTATAGTGGGCACCACACTCTCAAAGCAATCCTGGGTATAGTGGGCACCATGCTCTCAAAGCAATCCTGGGTATGGTGGGCACCACACTCTCAAAGCAATCCTGGGTATAGTGGGCACCACACTCTCAAAGCAATCCTGGGTATGGTGGGCACCACACTCTCAAAGCAATCCTGGGTATAGTTGGCACCACACTCTCAAAGCAATCCTGGGTATGGTGGGCACCACACTCTCAAAGCAATCCTGGGTATGGTGGGCACCACACTCAAAGTAATCCTGGGTATCGTTGGCACAACACTCTCAATGCAATCCTTGGTATAGTTGGAACCACACTCTCAAAGCAATCCTGGGTTTAGTGGGCACCACGCTCTCAAAGCAATCTGGGTATAGTGGGCACCACGCTCTCAAAGCAATCTGGGTATAGTGGGCACCACGCTCTCAAAGCAATCTGGGTATAGTGGGCACCACGCTCAAATCAATCTGGGTATAGTGGGCACCACACTCTCAAAGCAATCCTGGGTATAGTTGGCACCACACTCTCAAAGCAATCCTGGGTATAGTTGGCACCACACCCAAAGCAATCCTGGATATAGTGGGCACCACACTCTCAAATAAATCCTGGGTATAGTTGGCACCACACCCAAAGCAATCCTGGGTATAGTTGGCACCACACCCAAAGCAATCCTGGGTATAGTGGGCATCACACTCTCAAATCAATCCTGGGTATAGTGGGCACCACACTCAAAGCAATCCTGGGTATAGTTGGCATCACGCTCTCAAAGCAATCCTGGGTATAGTTGGCACCACACCCAAAGCAATCCTGGGTGTAGTTGGCACCACACCCAAAGCAATCCTGGGTGTAGTGGGCACTACACTCTCAAATCAATCCTGGGTATAGTTGGCACCACACTGTCAAAGCAATCCTGGGTATAGTTGGCACCACGCTCTCAAAGCAATCCTGGGTATAGTTGGCACCACGCTCTCAAAGCAATCCTGGGTATAGTGGGCACCACACTCTCAAAGCAATCTTGGGTATAGTGGGCACCACACTCTCAAAGCAATCCTGGGTATAGTGGGCATCACACTCTCAAATCAATCCTGGGTATAGTGGGCACCACACTCTCAAATCAATCCTGGGTATAGTTGGCACCACGCTCTCAAAGCAATCCTGGGTATAGTTTGCACCACACCCAAAGCAATCCTGGGTGTAGTTGGCACCATGCTCTCAAAGTAATCCTGGGTATCGTTGGCACCACACTCTCAAAGCAATCCTGGGTTTAGTGGGCACCACGCTCTCAAAGCAATCTGGGTATAGTGGGCACCACGCTCTCAAAGCAATCTGGGTATAGTGGGCACCACGCTCTCAAAGCAATCTGGGTATAGTGGGCACCACGCTCAAATCAATCTGGGTATAGTGGGCACCACACTCTCAAAGCAATCCTGGGTATAGTTGGCACCACACTCTCAAAGCAATCCTGGGTATAGTTGGCACCACACCCAAAGCAATCCTGGATATAGTGGGCACCACACTCTCAAATAAATCCTGGGTATAGTTGGCACCACACCCAAAGCAATCCTGGGTATAGTTGGCACCACACCCAAAGCAATCCTGGGTATAGTGGGCATCACACTCTCAAATCAATCCTGGGTATAGTGGGCACCACACTCAAATCAATCCTGGGTATAGTTGGCATCACGCTCTCAAAGCAATCCTGGGTATAGTTGGCACCACACCCAAAGCAATCCTGGGTGTAGTTGGCACCACACCCAAAGCAATCCTGGGTGTAGTGGGCACTACACTCTCAAATCAATCCTGGGTATAGTTGGCACCACACTGTCAAAGCTATCCTGGGTATAGTTGGCACCACGCTCTCAAAGCAATCCTGGGTATAGTTGGCACCACGCTCTCAAAGCAATCCTGGGTATAGTGGGCACCACACTCTCAAAGCAATCTTGGGTATAGTGGGCACCACGCTCTCAAAGCAATCCTGGGTATCGTGGGCACCACGCTCTCGAAGCAATCCTGGGTATCGTGGGCACCACGCTCTCAAATCAATCCTGGGTATAGTGGGCACCACGCTCTCAAATCAATCCTGGGTATAGTTGGCACCACACTCTCAAATCAATCCTGGGTATAGTTGGCACCACACTCTCAAATCAATCCTGGGTATAGTTGGCACCACACTCTCAAATCAATCCTGGGTATAGTTGGCACCATGCTCTCAAAGCATTCGTCGGCACCACACCCAAATCAATCCTGGGTATAGTGGGCACCACGCTCTCAAATCAATCCTGCGTATAGTGGGCACCACGCTCTCAAATCAATCCTGGGTATAGTGGGCACCACACTCTCAAATCAATCCTGGGTATAGTTGGCACCACACCCAAAGCAATCCTGGGTATAGTGGGCACCATGCTCTCAAAGCAATCCTGGGTACAGTGGGCAGCACACCCAAAGCAATCCTGGGTATAGTTGGCACCACACCCAAAGCAATCCTGGGTATAGTTGGCACCACACTCTCAAATCAATCCTGGGTATAGTGGGTACCACACTCTCAAATCAATCCTGGGTATAGTTGGCACCACGCTCTCAAAGCAATGTGGGTATTGTGGGTACCACGCTCTCAAAGCAATCCTGGGTATAGTTGGCACCACACCCAAAGCAATCCTGGGTATTGTGGGCACCACACTCTCAAAGCAATTCTGGGTATAGTGGGCACCACACTCTCAAAGCAATCCTGGGTATAGTTGGCACCACACCCAAAGCAATCCTGGGTATAGTGGGCACCACACTCTCAAATCAATCCTGGGTATAGTGGGCACCACACTCTCAAAGCAATCCTGGGTATAGTTGGCACCACACCCAAACAATCCTGGGTATAGTGGGCACCACACCCTCAAAGCAATCCTGGGTATAGTGGGCACCACACTCTCAAAGCAATCCTGGATATAGTTGGCACCACACCAAAAGCAATCCTGGGTATAGTGGGCACCACACTCTCAAATCAATCCTGGGTATAGTGGGCACCACACTCTCAAAGCAATCCTGGGTATAGTTGGCACCACACCCAAAGCAATCCTGGGTATAGTGGGTACCACAGTCTCAAATCAATCCTGGGTATAGTGGGTACCACCCTCTCAAATCAATCCTGGGTATAGTTGGCACCACACCCAAAGCAATCCTGGGTATAGTGGGCACCACACTCTCAATGCAATCCTTGGTATAGTTGGCACCACACCCAAAGCAATCCTGGGTATAGTGGGCACCACACTCTCAAAGCAATCCTGGGTATAGTGGGCACCACACTCTCAAATCAATCCTGGGTATAGTTGGCACCACACTCTCAATGCAATCCTTGGTATAGTTGGCACCACGCTCTCAATGCAATCCTTGGTATAGTTGGCACCACACCCAAATCAATCCTTGGTAAAGTTGGCACCACACCCAAAGCAATCCTTGGTATAGTTGGCACCACACCCAAAGCAATCCTTGGTATAGTTGGCACCACGCTCTCAATGCAATCCTTGGTATAGTTGGGCACCACACCCAAAGCAATCCTGGGTATAGTTGGCACCACACCCAAAGCAATCCTGGGTATAGTGGGCACCACACTCTCAAAGCAATCCTGGGTATAGTGGGCACCACACTCTCAAAGCAATCCTGGGTATAGTTGGCACCACACCCAAAGCAATCCTGGGTATAGTGGGCACCACACTCTCAAAGCAATCCTGGGTATAGTGGGCACCACACTCTCAAAGCAATCCTGGGTATAGTTGGCACCACACCCAAAGCAATCCTGGGTATAGTGGGCACCACACTCTCAAAGCAATCCTGGGTATAGTTGGCACCACACCCAAATCAATCCTGGGTATAGTTGGCACCACACTCTCAAATCAATCCTGGGTATAGTGGGCACCACACTCTCAATGCAATCCTTGGTATAGTTGGCACCACACCCAAAGCAATCCTGGGTATAGTGGGCACCATGCTCTCAAAGCAATGCTGGGTATAGTGGGCACCCTGCTCTCAAAGCAATCCTGGGTATAGTGGGCACCACGCTCTCAAAGCAATCCTGGGTATGGTGGGCACCACACTCTCAAATCAATCCTGGGTATAGTTGGCACCACAATCTCAAAGCAATCCTGGGTATAGTGGGCACCAATGTTCAATCCTGGGTATAGTTGGCACCACACCCAAATCAATCCTGGGTATGGTGGGCACCACACTCTCAAAGCAATCTTGGGTATAGTTGGCACCACACCCAAATCAATCCTGGGTATAGTTGGCACCACACTCTCAAAGCAATCTTGGGTATAGTTGGCACCACACCCAAATCAATCCTGGGTATAGTGGGCACCACACTCTCAAATCAATCCTGGGTATAGTTGGCACCACACTCTCAATGCAATCCTTGGTATAGTTGGCACCACGCTCTCAATGCAATCCTTGGTATAGTTGGCACCACACCCAAATCAATCCTTGGTATAGTTGGCAGCACACCCAAAGCAATCCTTGGTATAGTTGGCACCACACCCAAAGCAATCCTTGGTATAGTTGGCACCACACCCAAAGCAATCCTTGGTATAGTTGGCACCACACCCAAAGCAATCCTGGGTATAGTTGGCACCACACCCAAAGCAATCCTGGGTATAGTGGGCACCACACTCTCAAAGCAATCCTGGGTATAGTGGGCACCACACTCTCAAAGCAATCCTGGGTATAGTTGGCACCACACCCAAAGCAATCCTGGGTATAGTGGGCACCACACTCTCAAAGCAATCCTGGGTATAGTGGGCACCACACTCTCAAAGCAATCCTGGGTATAGTTGGCACCACACCCAAAGCAATCCTGGGTATAGTGGGCACCACACTCTCAAAGCAATCCTGGGTATAGTTGGCACCACACCCAAATCAATCCTGGGTATAGTTGGCACCACACTCTCAAATCAATCCTGGGTATAGTGGGCACCACACTCTCAATGCAATCCTTGGTATAGTTGGCACCACACCCAAAGCAATCCTGGGTATAGTGGGCACCACACTCTCAAAGCAATCCTGGGTATAGTTGGCACCACACCCAAAGCAATCCTGGGTATAGTTGGCACCACACCCAAAGCAATCCTGGGTATAGTGGGCACCACACTCTCAAAGCAATCCTGGGTATAGTTGGCACCACACTCTCAAATCAATCCTGGGTATAGTTGGCACCACACTCTCAAAGCAATCCTGGGTATAGTGGGCACCAATGTTCAATCCTGGGTATAGTTGGCACCACACCCAAAGCAATCCTGGGTATAGTTGGCACCACACCCAAATCAATCCTGGGTATAGTTGGCACCACACTCTCAAATCAATCCTGGGTATAGTGGGCACCACACTCTCAATGCAATCCTTGGTATAGTTGGCACCACACCCAAATCAATCCTGGGTATGGTGGGCACCACACTCTCAAATCAATCCTGGGTATAGTGGGCACCACACTCTCAATGCAATCCTTGGTATAGTTGGCACCACACCCAAAGCAATCCTGGGTATAGTGGGCACCACACTCTCAAAGCAATCCTGGGTATAGTTGGCACCACACTCTCAATGCAATCCTTGGTATAGTTGGCACCACACCCAAAGCAATCCTGGGTATAGTGGGCACCAGACTCTCAAAGCAATCCTGGGTATAGTTGGCACCACACCCAAAGCAATCCTGGGTATAGTAGGCACCACACCCAAAGCAATCCTGGGTATAGTGGGCACCACACTCTCAAAGCAATCCTGGGTATAGTTGGCACCACACTCTCAAAGCAATCCTGGGTATAGTTGGCACCACACTCTCAAAGCAATCCTGGGTATAGTGGGCACCAATGTTCAATCCTGGGTATAGTTGGCACCACACCCAAATCAATCCTGGGTATGGTGGGCACCACACTCTCAAAGCAATCTTGGGTATAGTTGGCACCACACCCAAATCAATCCTGGGTATAGTTGGCACCACACTCTCAAAGCAATCTTGGGTATAGTTGGCACCACACCCAAATCAATCCTGGGTATAGTTGGCACCACACTCTCAAAGCAATCTTGGGTATAGTTGGCACCACACCCAAATCAATCCTGGGTATAGTTGGCACCACACTCTCAAAGCAATCTTGGGTATAGTTGGCACCACACCCAAATCAATCCTGGGTATAGTTGGCACCACACTCTCAAAGCAATCCTGGGTATAGTTGGCACCACACCCAAATCAATCCTGGGTATGGTGGGCACCACACTCTCAAAGCAATCTTGGGTATAGTTGGCACCACACCCAAATCAATCCTGGGTATAGTTGGCACCACACTCTCAAAGCAATCTTGGGTATAGTTGGCACCACACCCAAATCAATCCTGGGTATAGTTGGCACCACACTCTCAAAGCAATCCTGGGTATAGTTGGCACCACACCCAAATCAATCCTGGGTATGGTGGGCACCACACTCTCAAAGCAATCTTGGGTATAGTTGGCACCACACCCAAATCAATCCTGGGTATAGTGGGCACCACACTCTCAATGCAATCCTTGGTATAGTTGGCACCACACCCAAAGCAATCCTGGGTATAGTGGGCACCACACTCTCAGAGCAATCTTGGGTATAGTTGGCACCACACTCTCAAAGCAATCTTGGGTATAGTTGGCACCACACCCAAATCAATCCTGGGTATAGTGGGCACCACACTCTCAATGCAATCCTTGGTATAGTTGGCACCACACCCAAAGCAATCCTGGGTATAGTGGGCACCACACTCTCAATGCAATCCTGGGTATAGTTGGCACCACACCCAAATCAATCCTGGGTATAGTGGGCACCACACTCTCAAAGCAATCCTGGGTATAGTTGGCACCACACCCAAATCAATCCTGGGTATAGTGGGCACCACACTCTCAAATCAATCCTGGGTATTGTGGGCACCAATGTTCAATCCTGACCGGTGGTGAACCTGTCCTCTTCCTCGTCATGTGTGTTGCCGCTCCTCACGCCATTACCCCCATTGGAATGCGTGTTGAGTGCTTTCGAACAAACAAGCCGCTTGGTGAGCGGTAACTGTAAGCGAGCGGCTTAATAATAATAACGGAACACGAACCCGGTGTTACCCCCAGTTTTAAACACCTGCACAGTTTTAAAATTACAAATGTTATTCTGGATTTTCCCCTCTTCGCTCCAATTTTCCTGTTTACCCTCTCACACCATGAGGACGTCCGAGAGTCGAGTGGTGAGATAACAAATAGCACGCGCGCTCCACCAAGTGGTGCCGACGTCACTTCCTCTCGTGGCTTTTCTCCCTTGCTCCTTGACCGATACATATACATATAGCTACATCTTTTAAAAAATGATCAATTTCGATTCCAGAAATAAATCGTACAAAACGTGTGATATCTGTTTCGAATCTCGGCGCGAGTTCTTGACGGAGAATGGACCGGACGAGAGGTCGTGGCGGTCTCGGTCCCATCCCGGTCTGGCTGAAGACCCAGGGTCTACCGGAGGAGTCTCTCCGAGCTGTGATTACCTGTCTGGGGATCGAGATCTTCGGAGCTCTCTGTGCCCGAGCCGAGCCCTCTCCGGTGAGGGATCGACTCTGTTCTTTGGCCGCACGAAAGTTCACCTACACCATGTACGTCGAGCTATGTCGGTACATGGAGTCGGTCCGTGCGGGGCGAAGATCGGAACATGGAAAGGACATTCAGGACACCGCACGCCATGATGGAGTCATGCACATCGAGGTTCAAGACGAGCTCCCGGTTCTTGAAGAAGATGAAAGAGGAGACCCCGAGGATGGTGAGTCTGAGAACTAAAGCTGCTTCTTCTTCTTCTAAATGCGCACCTCGCACAAATATGACGTCACATTGGCCACATAGAAAGGAAACCAAGGACGTACTTGTACCTGCGCACCTTTTCATCTCAAAATGCCGCTTTTTTAATGGTCATTCATTGGCCCACTAAGCGTGCAGATGTTGTTGTTGTTGTTGTTGTGCTTCACCTCCTCCGAGCCTTCAATGATGTAAACTCGTCTATCAGAGCTTCAACGTCCACTGACTCATGACTGGGCTGTTTCCCACTCGATGGAGAGGACGGCGACATCTCTGAGCCCAGAATGGTGATCGTGGATCTGAGGTAATAAGGTCTTAATCTCTTTTCGTCTTGGAGAAGCTCCTCTCAAACACACGGTGACAAATGTCCTCAACATGATGGAAGTTTCGGGAAAGATTCCTTGAATCCCCAGTTCACAACATATTTAAGGATTTTATGTCTTCCAGACATTTTGTTTCCCTCAGATATTTTGATGTGTCGACGAAGACGATGATATGTCTGTACGTCTATGAGATGGTGGATTTTCATGGCTTTGCTGTGGGAACGAATGAGTGGAGGTGAGTGGTGATCCTAGATTTAGGTAGTTTCACCAGAAGAGGGTTGATAGTGGACCGACTGTGTGTGCTCTGCAGAAACATTGTAGGGGGGGGGGGGGGGGGGGACAAATCATGGAAAGAGCAGAGGGTGCAAGACCAGACAGGAGATGGTAGAAGACAGAGAGACCACCGACATGTCTGCAATGGAGAAGTGATGAGCCCATACACGCGGCTTCATCACGAGAGATTCCAGTGATCTCGAAGGCCTTGGTTTCAACGGCATCAAGCTGAGCAAGATGTGAGGTAGGGGGGCCAGCCCAGAAGGTAGAGCAGTACTCCATCAAGCTGTGGATGAAGGCGTCGGTAGATAGGAGTTCAGGTGTGCAAAAGCGGATTACGACAGAGGATGTCCAGCAGGCGGCTGCCTTTGGACACCAAATTTGGAAAAATGCCATAAAGAGAGAGTTTGGTCTTATCAAAATCACGAGATATGTCTACAGAGACGGCGCGGTCTTATGTCTGAAATCATGTGTCATGTCTGCATCTTGTAACTAGAACGGTCACTCAGTAGAGAGCATACCTCCACCAGGCTGAACAGTTTATGGTTTCTTTCCCACCGATAGGCCGGATCGGCATCCGGACCTGAACCAAAATCTAATCGGCTTGTTGTTGTCGCCTAACCAACTCATCCACCAAGTTTGGTCATAATCCGTCCACAACTTTTTGAAACCGTGCTATATGTCGTTTTTGGCACTATCTCTCAATTGGGAAGAATCACTCAAAAATGTACTATCCAGATCTGGGTCTTCACCAAAATCTAATCATTTCGTCCTTGTCACATACGCTACCTGGCCACCAAATTTCGTCTGAATCCGTCCACAACTTTTTGAGATATCCTGTTTACAAACAAATAAAAACAGACAGGGGTTAAAACATAACCCTGTCCACCTTTGGTGGTGGAGGTAATGACCGGAAGGGAAGAAAGATTTAGCAAGCTGAGTCACTTCAGGAAACAAACTCAAACTCACGTGGGAACAGGGCCGAAATGACACATCCTTGGTAGCACTAATATCAGTCCATTTTTAACTAACCAATCAATGTATTGATCTTTGAAGAAATTTAACCTACAATCAATGTATCGAACTTTGAAGAAAGTACAAAATCAACTTCTCCAACACTCGGACTGATGCACCAACAACAACAACAGGCATTTTAAGGCCATTTTCCCTACTAGAGCGGGGTTAGCCTTGCGGTCCCCATGACAATTTTCTCCATTTTGCCCTATTTTCTGCATCTTCCCTTGTTAACTCCCTTGCCCGCATTTCTTCTTCCACCATCTTTAGCCAAGTCTTTCTCGGTCTTCCCCGTCCTCTACTTCCTTCTACATTCATTTCCATCGCTCTTCTCAACCAGTCACTTTCATCCTTCCTCAACACATGACCAAACCATCTCAACCTGTTTCTCTTCACAGCATCAATCACAGGCTCTATTCCCATCATCTTTCGCAATTCATCATTTGTCTTCCTCTCTCTCAACGATACTCCGCACATTCACCGAACCATTCGCATTTCCACCCTTTCCAGCCTTCGTTGCTGCTCTACATTCATTACCCATATCTCGCTCCCATAAATCATAACACTTCTCACACATGCAGCCTACACCTTTACCTTCAGCTTTAACGACACTCCCCTCCTCATCAGCATGCCACTCAGTTCCTGAAACTTCTTCCATGCACATCTCACTCGAGCAACCGTTGCCAAGTCTGATCCACCTTCTCCATTCAGCATGTCTCCTAGGTAACAAAATGTTTTCACACCTTCCAGCTTCACACCGTCTCCAAGATCCAACTCAACATTTCCTCCATCTGCAGCTCCCTCTGTGCACACCTTACACTTGAATGTCGCTGCCACACTGGTTAATGACCCTCTCAAACCACTACATTTTTGAACATTGAATTTTTGATGAACCCACTCAGCGCACATTGTACATTGAATGGAGTTCACTCCGACACCCTTCCTGCACACAGCACATGGCCACTTCCCAGTTCTTTCCACCTCACCACATGCTTTACCACTTGCCATCACCTTCGTCTTTCCGATATTCACCTTCAGACCTTTCGTCTCCATACATTCCTTCCACTTGTTCATCTTCTCCTTCAGTCCATCCATACTTTCTGCAATCAACACCAGATCATCTGCATACAACAACTCCCACGGTAAACCCTCCTTTACGTTCTGAGCCAGCACCTCCATCACAGCTACAAATAGTAGTGGACTTAGTACCGACCCCTGATGCACTCCCACCTTCACCTCAAACTCACCACTGTTCCTGTCCTTCGTCCTTACAGTTGTGGGCGCTGTCGGACCAATGCACCGAGATTATAAAAAAATTGTTGCTCAACCAACGCCATGTCAAGAAGCAGAAAGTCCTGGGATTGCGTTGGTGGCCAAGTCCCTGTCAGTGGGACCGCCCAATTATAATACAGCACTTTCAAAATGACGTAAGCCCGCCCCAGATAGCTCAGCGCGCATGCGCAGAAACCAGTAGCGACAATGTCAATTGGGGCGCCTGGGCACATGTAATGCCGACCACTTAAGGATTGTAAATTTCAACGACTAGTGTTGCCAATCGTGTGCCGTTCGCATACATGGACAGTTGGACACGGCATGTTCACACGGAGCATAGGGCGACAATGGGCTGGGGCGAGAAGGAGCTTCCTGTACACTTAATCCTGGCCGTTGTTTACTGGGTTTACAAACACTAACATTCATTTCAAAATAACGAATTATAAATTAACCCTTCAGTTAATTTTATAACAATAGTTTAAACACCTGTTCACACATTTTAAGCTGCGTTGCTGTTTCTGGCAGTGTGTTCTCTACCAATTGTAAGGATTATTAGGGACACGGAATTCTCGCGTCGTTCCTGTGTGGAAATGCCATCAGTTGGAAAATACCCTTCCACTTGCATTATTTCCTTACTTTTTTAGCGGGCAACTTTATTTTTTATATTTTTTGTGAATTGTCTTTGCAGGTGAACAGGTGAAGCTCCACATGAAGTTTCCCTGCATCTCATGCTCTCAAGTCTTCAACGCAAAGGCTGCTTTGGTGAGACACGGGAAGAGGCACCGACCGGCTTCCAGTGACAAAAAGCACAAATGCTCTGATCATTCGTATAGTGCATGTTGTAAGGTTAACGACACTCAGATCCACGCAAAAGAGAGACTGTGCACCTGCAGCGTGTGCGGTAAGGGATTCAGTTACTCGTGCAATTTGAAGAACCACATGCGGATTCACACAGAGCCCTTGCATTCGTACTCTTGTAAGGTTTGCATGAAGACGTTCTCGAACAGGTCATGCTTGAATAACCACACACGCATCCACACGGGAGAGCGCCCGTACTCTTGCAAATTTTGTGGAAAGACGTACTACTCTTCATCATCTTTGAGAAATCACATGTATCTACACACCAGAGGGCCGTTCACTTGCACAGTTTGTGAAAAGACCTTCTCACTTTCGTCGACATTGAAAACTCACAATCGTATTCATACTGGAGAGCGCCCGTATGCCTGCACAGTTTGCACAAAGACATTCTCACTTTCATCAGCTTTGAAAGCTCACATAATTATTCACACTGGAGAGAGCCCATACACGTGCACAGTTTGTGGGAAGCTATTCTCGTGTTCTTCACTTTTAAAAAGGCACACAGGATGTCCACATCCGGAAGAATCAAATAGGAGACCTGGGACAGAAGCCTTTCAAATGTTCTCTGTGTACTAAGGTATTTTCGCGTTCAGTAAATTTATCTCAACATGAGAAAATACACAATGGAGAGAGGCCCTGCAAGTGCTCTGTGTGCAACAAGGCCTTCATTCAGTCTTCAGATTTATATCAACATCAAATCATACATATGGGGAAGAAACCCCACAAGTGTTCTGTGTGCAGCAAATCATTTGCTCAATCATGAACTTTATGTTAACATTAAAATATTCATTCAGGAGAGAAACCCCATAAGTGTTCTGTGTGTAGCAAATCATTTGCTCAATCATCAACTTTACGTCGCCATCAGGGAATTCACTCAAGCGACTGTTCTACATCCGGAAGTAACCGGTTTCACATTCTGTTGTGCCACAGCCTGAATTTAAAATTGATTAAATTGAGATTTTTTTGTCACTGATCAACAACAACAACAACAGGCATTTTAAGGCCATTTTCCCTGCTAGAGCGGGGGTTAGCTTTGCGGTCCCCATGACAATGTTCTCCATTTTGCCCTATTTTCTGCATCTCCCCTTGTTAACCCCCATGCCCGCATTTCTTCTTCGACCATCTTTAGCCAAGTCTTTCTCGGTCTTCCCCGTCCTCTACTTCCTTCTACATTCATTCCCATAACTCTTTTCAACCAGTCACTTTCATCCTTCCTCAACACGTGACCAAACCATCTCAACCTGTTTCTCTTCACAGCATCCATCACAGGCTCTATTCCCATCATCTTTTGCAATTCATCATTTGTCTTCCTCTCTCTCAACGATACTCCACACATCCACCGAACCATTCGCATTTCCACCCTTTCCAGCCTTCGTTGCTGCTCTACGTTCATTACCCATGTCACACTCCCATAAATCATAACACTTCTCACACATGCAGCATACACCTTTCCCTTCAGCTTCAATGACACTCCCCTCCTCGTCAGCACGCCACTCAGTTCCCGAAACTTCTTCCATGCACATCTCACTCGAGCAACCGTTGTCGAGTCTGATCCACCTTCTCCATTCAGCATGTCTCCAAGGTAACAAAATGTTTTCACACCTTCCAGCTTCACGCCATCTCCAAGATTCAACTCAACATTTCCTCCATCTGCAGCTCCCTCTGTGCACACCTTACACTTGAATGTAGCTGCCACACTGGTTAATGACCCTCTCAAACCACTACATTTTTGATGAACCCACTCAGCGCACATTGTACATTGAATGGAATTCACTCCGACACCCTTCCTGCACACAGCACACGGCCACTTCCCAGTTCTTTCCACCTCACCACATGCTTTACCACTTGCCATCACCTTCGTTTTTCCGATATTCACCTTCAGACCTTTTGTCTCCATACATTCCTTCCACTTGTTCATCTTCTCCTTCAGTCCATCCATACTTTCTGCAATCAACACCAGATCATCTGCATACAACAACTCCCACGGTAGACCCTCCTTTACGTTCTGAGCCAGCACCTCCATCACAGCTACAAATAGTAGTGGACTTAGTACCGACGCTATCACTGATCGACACATAATATTCCATAATGTCAAAGTTGGACCATTTTATGGTGTAGCCCATCGGGCAGAGCCGTGTAGAACAGTGTTTGTCCGTCTGTTTGTATGTATGTCCCCTCAAACGTATACCAATCGGAGCTGAGAATCTGGTCACATGACTGTGTGATGTGATTACGTCTGATGTCATTACGGCGTAAGGCTGGCTGACTCTCCACACTCCGCCATCTTGTTTTATGTGCCGTTCATGCCGAACATATAGTTGAACCTGTCGTAGGGGAAAGTGGTACAAAATGGACCCCTTGGGTCATATGGACCCCTTGGTATATTACACCAGCAGCTGCTGCCATCTTGTGGCTGTTCATGTTAAAACATTCCTTTGTGGATTAGCAGAAAGTAACAACATGGTGGCCATCCCTATCCAGTCTTGAACTCGAGCTGAACCATCCAACATTTTGACACCTACTAGGATCTATCGGTAGGTATGTGAGAAAATTGTGTTTGTGGTGACAGAGTGACTCATATTTCCTAGTGTTACTGCATGCTTTTAGAGTATAAGTCAGTCACTAAAATTGACCTTTGAAACATTCTGCCCAGTACATGTGGTTTCCAATGATGTCAGGTTTTCATGGAGGTCGTTCATGGGGCAAAACGGTCCATTTCCCTGGGGTAAAATGGCCCGTGGGGTACCATTTTACCCTTTAGTGGGCCATTTTACCCCATACATGTTTCTTATTTTTGTTACAAATATGTAGGCCTATGTATACATGTAGGCCTACCCTATATGTATGTATGTATGTATGTCTGTATGTATGCATGCATGCTTGCATGCTGGCTGGCTGGCTGGCTGCATGCATGCATGTAACTTATACATATCTACTTATACCATGTCATTTTATGCACTGAAATATAAGTTCATCTATTGGGCAGGGTGCTTCATGATTGTTGTCTGCTTTAGTTAGTGCTGTTCTCACCAAGTCGGGTAATGAGGGTTAGGAATAAGGGATTATGGGTCATCAAAATGGTCACTGTTTGAATTTTGATTTTCTGTGGAAGTAAGATAGAAACATTGGACCTTACTCTCACAAAGGGGCAGGGTGATCTATCTATAATTCCACTAATCTCTGTGTGTATGTTTGTATGTTTGTTTGTTTGTATGTTTGTATGTTTGTATGTCTGTGACCGCTGTTTCTCGACAACCACGGGTCCGATATACTTTAAACTTGCCAGGTATATTGCTGGGGACCCGAGGATGTGCCTTTTCAAGGTTTCATATTAATCGGACAAGTACTTACCGAGCTATGTCCAAAAAACGATTCAACCAATCAGAGAGCAGCGAGTTATCGCGTGTGCCGAACGTGGCGAACACACTCTGCCTCGGACGGCACATTTGAGAGCGTATTCATTTATTTCACGTTGGCAAACTATGTTGGCGTTAAACTATGTTTTAAAACTAATTAAAACTAATTTGTGATTCATCGTAACTGCGATTTGCGACCTTCCGGACAGTGAAGACTTCACTTCCGTCAGCCAATCACAGAACCCGTTGTTGCGCAGGCGTGGCCGATGTGACTGTGAGAGCGAGGCAGCGAGCCGAGCCGAGCGCGTGCGCCATTACGGTTCGTAATTCGATTTCTTCCGGAGAAAATAATAATTTCTCGATTTCTTATGCGCATTATTTCTCCCAATTCAGTCAGAGCGAAGGGCGGAAGCGAAGAGCGTTGTTTTTTTTGTTTACGGGCGTACGGGCGGGGTAGAGCGTACGGGTAGCGTTTTTTTTTTTTTTTGCCAAGGAACGGGCACCCACGTATGGGCATGCCCTAGTTATAAGAAATCTGAGAGGGCACCCGTGTACAATTGCCTAGTTGGAACAATGCATGAGTATTTATACACACATTTGTGTATTTGCAGGTGAAGATGCCCCGCAATTATGTACGGAAATCAACCAGGCAGTCTTGGACTGTGGAGGCAATGGAGGCAGCCCTTCAAGCAATAGAGAATGGTGACATGGGGTATAAAAAGGCTGCGAAAGAATTTGGAGTCCCCAAAACCACACTTAAACGACGCCACAAGGGTGGGAACAAGACTGCTAGTGCTAAGGGCTCATCAAAAACTCTTGGTCGTTACAAGATGGTCTTCTCCACAGAAATGGAAACAGCACTAGTGCAGTATATATTGAGTATGGAGCAGATGATGTTTGGGATGACCACAGTGGAGGTCCGTCGATTGGCGTACCAGATGGCAGAACAGAATCACCTCCAGCATCCTTTCAAGAATGCAATCGCTGGAAAAGATTGGTTGCGAGGCTTTTTTTCACGACATCAAGACCTTTCCATCCGTCAGCCTGAAGCGACATCTGCTGCAAGAGCACATGGATTCAATCGTCAAGCTGTCAACAGATTTTTTGATCTCCTGGAGGATCTTATGGAACAACACAATTTTCCACCTGACAAAGTCTACAATGTAGATGAGACCGGTATGACCACTGTGCAGTCAAGACCATCCAAAATCATTGCCTTAAAAGGCAGGAGGCAAGTTGGTTCCATAACTTCGGCTGAACGAGGGGTTCTAGTTACTACGAAAATTTGCATGTCTGCAACGGGAGCTTTTGTTCCCCCACTTTTTGTGTGGCCTAGGGTGAGGATGAAGCCTGAGTTGATGGATGGAGCTCCACTTGGCTCGATTTCTCAATGCCATAAATCAGGATGGATGCAAACAGAGATTTTCACCATATGGTTCGAGCATTTCCTGAAGGTTTCAGGAGCATCAAAAGAAAATAAAGTGCTCCTTATACTAGATGGACACAAAACACACACCCAGAACCTTGATGTCATCACCATGGCTAAAGACAATGGGGTATACATGTTGAGCATTCCACCACATTGTTCACACAAGATCCAGCCATTAGATGTCTCATTTATGACGCCACTATCTACATATTACACGCAGGAGGTGGAGAGGTGGTTGAGGCAGCACCCGGGACGATGTGTGACAGTATTTCAACTGGCCAGCCTGTTTGGGACTGCATATCACAAGTCCGCTACAGCCGAGAATGCAGCAAATGGGTTTAGGAAAACTGGTATCTTCCCAGTGAACCGCAACATCTTCCAAGATCACGAGTTTGCTCCAGCGACAGTTACAGACCTCAACCAAAATGAACCAAGACCCATGGATGATAACCAGAGACCCCTTGAAGATGCCCATAGAGATGCTGATGTTCCTGCTCCTGGTGTTAATGCTGCAAGAGGCCCTGAAGATGCTGTGAGACCTGTTGGTGGTCCTGCACCTGATGTTAATGCTGTGAGACCTGTTGATGGTCCTGCACCTAATGGTAATGCTGCGAGAGGCCCTGCAAATGCTGTGAGACCTGTTGATGGTCCTGCACCTAATGGTAACGCTGCGAGAGGCCCTGGAAATGCTGTGAGACCTGTTGATGGTCCTGCACCTAATGGTAATGCTGCAAGAGGCCCCGAAAATGCTGTGAGACCCATTGGTAACACTCAAAGACATGCTGCTGTTCCAAGACCTGCTGTTGCAAGCACCAGTAGGGAGTTCATTTCACCCTTTCAAATCAGTCCCCCACCTAAGGCTACTCCTGCTAAGGGTAGGCCTACAACACGTCAATCAAAAAGGTCAATGTCAGAGCATTTAACATCAAGCCCATACAAGAAACGACTTGCTGATGCAGCTGAAGAAAAGAAAAGACAGGAAGCACAGAAGGCAGAGAAGGCAAAGCAGAGAGCTGAAAAAAAACCTCAGAAGCAAAAGAAAGTTGCAGAAAAGCCAAAAAAGAAGATAGTGAAGGGTAAACGGGCTATATTTACGGCACCAGAAGAATCTAGCGAGTCTGAGGATGATGATGGAACAATGTGCTTATTCTGCCGGGAAAGTTATAGTGTGATAGGAGAAGGATGGATAAAGTGCACAGTCTGTCGTCTTTGGGCCCATGATGGTTGTGCAGGTGTGGATGAAGAAGATGTGAATTTCATCTGTGACTTTTGTGCCTAATTATGTGCATAATCTCACCTTGTAGTTTGTAATTTTTCACAATAAATATTATTTCAGGTTCAAAGTGTTTTGATTGGTGACTCTGAGGGTAATTATTATGTTTTTCAATGGGGTGACCATATTACCCCACGGGGTGACCATATTACCCCACGGGGTGACCATATTGCCCCATATGTGGGGGCCATTTTGCCCAACGTGGTGTACAAAATGGCCCACTTAGCACATTTTTGGTCTTTGGTTCTCACCAGTGAATGGTTGATTTGATTCTAATACCAAGTAATTTGTGTATTTATAATGGAATAATGATTGTAAAGACACTGTCTGATTTCAGATATACTGCATCATTTTGGATAAAATTTCAAAGAAAGCTTAAGTGTGCCATTTTGCCCCACCTTCCCCTACATTGAATGGAATTCACTCCGACACCCTTCCTGCACACAGCACACGGCCACTTCCCAGTTCTTTCCACCTCACCACATGCTTTACCACTTGCCATCACCTTCGTTTTTCCGATATTCACCTTCAGACCTTTTGTCTCCATACATTCCTTCCACTTGTTCATCTTCTCCTTCAGTCCATCCATACTTTCTGCAATCAACACCAGATCATCTGCATACAACAACTCCCACGGTAGACCCTCCTTTACGTTCTGAGCCAGCACCTCCATCACAGCTACAAATAGTAGTGGACTTAGTACCGACGCTATCACTGATCGACACATAATATTCCATAATGTCAAAGTGGAACCTTTTTATGGTGTAGCCCATCGGGCAGAGCCGTGTAGAACAGTGTTTGTCCGTCTGTTTGTATGTATGTCCCCTCAAACGTATACCAATCGGAGCTGAGAATCTGGTCACATGACTGTGTGATGTGATTACGTCTGATGTCATTACGGCGTAAGGCTGGCTGACTCTCCACACTCCGCCATCTTGTTTTATGTGCCGTTCATGCCGAACATATAGTTGAACCTGTCGTATATCACAATCGCTATGCTCCACCTTTATGTTTTTCATTCAGTGTGAAGCACAAACAACCCGATTGTTAAATGACTATCAAATAGCGAAAGCATCGGCGTTACGGCTCTTCCAACAATACGGTACATATGGGCCTTATGCGTTATGACTCATCTTCAGACAAATTAAGCCAAGGTTTCTTGATACAGTAGTGTATCGTTTTTCGTAATAATAATAATAATATAGCAAATGTAAACATAACACTTTAATCCCAATGTCATGAATTGAAGGTTTATGGATTGAAGCGGTGTATGGTTCATGATCAATGATCTAAGCGGTGTTCAGCACCAATATTAATAACCGAGGACGTAAGGAATTCACCTCGGTTTTTTATAGTAATGAAGGAGCTGTGGCTCCCACGTCGATCGAAAGAATGGACGCGACAAAAAGCTTGAATTCATCTGAGTTGCTTTATTCGAATCAAACACTCAGGCACTCTGGGAAAAACGTTTTACGGTCAGCAATATATATCTATTCCGCCAGGGGGTTTGCCCAGGCCTGGCGCCAGGGGGCGTGGCCCCGCGTCCCGGCTGCGGCCTGGCAAGTTGAGGGCGAGCCTGCCCGGGCGTCCCGACCGAGGCCTGGCAAGTCGAGCGCGGGCCTGCCCGGGCGTCCTGACCGAGGCCTGGCAAGTCGAGCGCGGGCCTGCCCGGGCGTCCTGGACGAGCCCGGCCTGGTGATCGCTCCGCGTCCTTGATAGGTGCAAGGCGATTGTGTAACCCCAGCGGCAGCCGCTACACACGTCCCCCCAGAATCGACTTGCACCGGCAGGGTCAACTTGAGGGGGGTCCTGATGACCCGGCCGAAGCGACCCCTGGCGGGTCGTGGGAGGGGGTCCGGTGAGGTGGTGGGCGGTCGAGTGGGGGGCACCGTGGACGGGGGGCGGCCTCGCCGCGGCGGGAGGGCCACCCGTGGTGGGTGGTCGACGTCCACGTGCGCCGGCTTGAGGCGGTCCACTGCAATCCGGTCCGACCTGCCGCCGATGTCGATGACGAACGACTTGTCGTCCCGTCGCAGCACCCGGAAGGGCCCGTCGTACGGCGGCTGGAGTGGCCGCCGATGTGCGTCGTGACGCACAAAAACATACTCCGCGGTGCGGAGTGCTGGGGGGACGTAGGACTGGGGGTCACCGTGGTGGGATGTCGGCACGGGGGCAAACCGTCGGGCGGCCTCCTGGAGGTCCGAGCGCTGGCGAGCTGCGGACCAGGGGCTGGTAGCGTCGGGCACGAATTCGCCCGGGACGCGTAGCACCTGGCCATAGACCAGCTCGGCGGTGGATGCCTGGAGGTCCTCCTTGGGGGCCGTGCGAAGGCCCAAAAGGACCCACGGCAGCCGGTCGGCCCAACCGCCGTCTTGAAGGCCGGCCATGAGCGCGGCCTTCATGGAGCGGTGGAATCGCTCGCACAACCCGTTTGCTTGGGGGTGGTAGGCCGTAGTACGGTGGAGCTTGACCCCCAGGTTGCGGGCGACCGCGCCCCACAGCTCAGAGGTGAACTGTGGTCCGCGGTCTGACGAGATGTCCGCCGGTGCGCCGAAGCGGGCGACCCAGGTGGCGATGAAGGCCTGCGCCACGTCGGCGGTGGTGGTGGAGACGAGGGGAACGGCCTCCGGCCACCTGGTGGTCCTGTCCACCATGGTGAGCAGGTGTGTGAACCCTCGTGATGGGGGAAGGGGGCCCACCAGATCCACGTTGACGTGGTCGAAACGTCGTTCGGGCACGGTGAAAGGTGCCAGCGGGGCCTGGGTGTGTCGGTGGACCTTGGCCCGTTGGCAGGCGGTGCAGGCGCTGGTCCAATCGCGGACGTCCCGACGAAGGCCGTGCCAGACGAAACGCGCCGACACCAGCTTCTGGGAAGCTTTCCGGCCCGGGTGGGAAAGGCCGTGGAGGGAGGCGAAGATGCGGCGTTGCCAGGTGACGGGCACGATGGGGCGAGGCCGGCCTTGGGAGACGTCGCAGAGCAGGACAGTGTCCGCGCAGGGGATGTCGGCCAGGCGGAGGCCCGTGTCCGCCGCCCGGAGGGCTTGCACCGTGGTGTCGGTGGTTTGGTCCGCCGCCATAAGCGCAAAATCCACGCCCAGGTGGACCGCGTTCGCGCTGGCCCGGGAAAGACAGTCGGCCACGGCGTTGTTTTTGCCGGCGACGTGCCGGATGTCCGTGGTAAACTCCGACACGGCGGAGAGGTGGCGCTGTTGGCGGGCCGACCATGGCTCCGTGACCTTGGCCATGGCGTAAACCAACGGCTTGTGGTCGACGAACGCCGTGAAAGGTCGGCCCTCCAGGAGGTGGCGGAAATGGCGGACGGCCAGGTGTAGACCGAGGAGCTCCCGGTCAAACGTGCTGTATTTGAGCTCGTTCGGCCGGAGCTGCCGGCTGAAAAAAGCGAGTGGCTGCCAAACCCCGTTCACCCATTGCTCATGTACGGCGCCCACCGCGTAGTCGGAGGCATCCGTGGTGAGGGCGATGGGAGCATTGAGCACCGGGTGAGCGAGCAGTGTTGCGTCGGCGAGGGCCCGCTTTGAGCTTTGGAAGGCCGCATCCATCGCTGCGGACCAGGCGATGTCGTGCTTGGCCGGCTTGCCCCGGAGGGCTTCGTAGAGGGGCCGCATGAGTTGAGCAGCGCGGGGCACGAAGCGGTGATAAAAATTCACCATTCCCAGGAATTCCTGCAGGGCCTTTATGGTGCGGGGACGCGGGAAAGTGGTGATGGCCTCGACCTTGGTTGGCAGCGGCACAGCCCCGTTCTTGGTGATGTGGTGGCCCAAAAAATCAACGGCCGTCGTGCCGAAGTGGCATTTGGCCGGGTTGACGATGAGGCCGTGCTCGCTGAGGCGCCCGAACAGTGTTCGGAGGTGGAGGAGGTGCTCGGCCCGGGACGTGCTGGCGACGAGGATGTCGTCCAGGTAAACGAAAAGGAACGGCAGGTCACGCAGCACGCCGTCCATCAAGCGCTGGAACGCCTGAGCCGCGTTCTTGAGACCAAACGGCATCCGCAAGAACTCGAATAAGCCGAACGGCGTGATGACTGCCGTTTTAGGGACGTCGGCCGCCCTGACAGGTACCTGGTGATATCCCCGTATGAGATCAATTTTCGAAAAAATGACCCGTCCCGCCAGACGGGCGGAGAAGTCTTGGATATGCGGGATCGGGTACCTGTCGGGTGTTGTAGCGTCATTAAGACGGCGGTAGTCGCCACACGGGCGCCATCCACCCCCCGGCTTTGGCACGATGTGCAGTGGCGAGGCCCACGCGCTATCGGAGCGCCGCACGATGCCGAGGTGCTCCAACGCGTCGAATTCGGCCTTCGCAACGGCAAGCTTGGCTGGGTCGAGGCGGCGGGCCCTGGCGTAGACCGGCGGGCCCGTGGTTGGTATGTGGTGCTCGATCCCATGCCGTACTGCGACGGCCGAAAACGTCGGCCGCGTGAGGGCCGGGAACTCCGCGAGCAGGCGAGCAAACTCGTTCGCCGCCGGGACGGCGCATGCCAGCTCGGTCGGCGCGGAGCTGCTTAATGTGCATACCAGGGAGCTGAAGGTTTCAGCGTTGATTAAACGACGCCGTTGGACGTCCACCAGCAGTCCGTGTGCGCAGAGGAAGTCGGCGCCTAGCAGAGCCATGGGCACGTTGGCGGTTACAAACGTCCAAGCAAAGCGTTGGCCGCCGAAGCAGAGGGTGACGTTGCGCGGGCCGAAGGTGCGGATAGTCGATCCGTTGGCCGCAACCAAGGAGGGGCCGCAAACCGCGGATTGCCTGTCCTGGTCAGAGGCGGGCATGACGCTCAGTTGGGCGCCGGTGTCGCACAGGAAGCGCCGTCCGGACGCTTTGTCCGTGATGAACAGTAAGTTGCCCGTGTGACTGTGGCCGGCGCTCATGGCAGGTAATGAACGCCGGCCTGGCCGTTTCCCGACCCGCCGAAGGTGCACGGGGGTCGGCATGTCCGGGCCTTCTGTCCGAACCTGGCATGATAGGAACACCACGCTTGGTCGGGTGGAGGCTTCGGACGTCGTGCTGGACGTGGTCGGCTCGGTATAGCGGCCGCCAATTGCGTCGGCAGTTCGGCCGTCGAACGCGCCGGGTGCTCGGGCGCCATGGATGGTGCATCAGGCGGCGGCGGGTCCCATGTCGCCGCTGCGATGCGCTGTCCCGCGGCGGAGATTTTGTCGGCTTCTCTGGCAAGGGCCCGGGGATCTGTGATTGTCGTGCTTGCCAGGGCGAGGCGTACCGGGTTAGGCAGCAGACGGAGGAACAGCTCCCGGAACAGGAATGCCGGAGAGTGCTCGCCGAGCAGCGAAAGCATGTAGTCCATTCGCTCGGAAGGGCGCGTGTCGCCGAGCTCAGGCAAATCGAGCAGGCGCCGTGCGCGTTCCGCCGATGGGAGGGCGAAAGCATCGAGGAGAAGCTTCTTAATCGCGCTGTATTTGTCAGCAGCCGGCGGGTGCTCGAGGAGGCTCAAGGCGCGGGCCGCGGTGGCGGAACCAAGCGCCGCCACAACATGGTGGAAGCGGGTGTCGTCCGCGGTGATGCCTCGCAGGGCGAACTGAGAGTCCGCCTGAGCGAACCAAACAGCCGCGTGAGCCTCCCAGAAGGTAGGCAGTTTAAGCGTCACTGCCGTGTCCATGTCGGTAGGTCACCAATGAAGGAGCTGTGGCTCCCACGTCGATCGAAAGAATGGACGCGACAAAAAGCTTGAATTCATCTGAGTTGCTTTATTCGAATCAAACACTCAGGCACTCTGGGAAAAACGTTTTACGGTCAGCAATATATATCTATTCCGCCAGGGGGTTTGCCCAGGCCTGGCGCCAGGGGGCGTGGCCCCGCGTCCCGGCTGCGGCCTGGCAAGTTGAGGGCGAGCCTGCCCGGGCGTCCCGACCGAGGCCTGGCAAGTCGAGCGCGGGCCTGCCCGGGCGTCCTGACCGAGGCCTGGCAAGTCGAGCGCGGGCCTGCCCGGGCGTCCTGGACGAGCCCGGCCTGGTGATCGCTCCGCGTCCTTGATAGGTGCAAGGCGATTGTGTAACCCCAGCGGCAGCCGCTACAGTAACATAATTTTCGAAATAATGATAATGTAACTTTAATATTATAATAAATCTAATCATAACACTAATCCCATCGTAGTGACTGCAAACTTCCTGGAAGTTAAAATATATCATCTTCTACATATTAAAGAAGCGGCAGTTTTGTGTCCGTTACGTCATTGCGTCTATGATGTCATTATGACGGCTGACTGCAGCGACCGACAATTTAATTTACAAGTACACCCGCTCACAACGGGAGTGGCAGGAAGAGTCATTCCTCTTTGGGGTATATAGATTACAAGCGATCTATGGTCGGATATCAAGAACATTGGGTGTGTTCATTTACCAAGGTCCTTGTGGAGAGATCGCCAAGTGGTTCAAGCATTTTAGCAAGCACCCTCCAAAACCCTTCAGGAACGGCTGGCTTGGCAAGCGCGAGCTAACTGCTTGGTAAATGAGCATACCTCCAACCCTTGTGGGATATATAGATTACAGTAGATCTTCGCTCAGTTCTGCAAGTAAAACGTACCTCATGGATGTCGGGATTCCTCCAAATTTCTTTGTTTAATGTTATAAGCAGCATTAGCGACTGTTTGAAAAGCTAATAATATGTGTTTGTGGTTTATAATATTTTACAAGCCTGACTACGCCGCTGTTAGACTTTTTGGTCTTGTTTTAGAAACATTTACAAAAATAATCCAGATGAAATACGGAATTATGTAATTTAAATAAATATTCAACCCCTCAGTGAATACTATGTAGAAGCACATTCGGCTGTGATTACAGCTTCGAGTCTTCGGGTATGTCCGTATCAGCTTTGCACATCTGGATTTGGGGAGTTTTTCCCATTCTTCCTTGCAGATTTGGTCAAGCTCTGTCCAGTTGTATGGGGAACGTTGGTAAACAGCAAACTTCAAGTCTTCCCACAGATTCTCAATTGGGCTTTGGGCTTTGGCTTTGGGCTTTGGCAGATTGGGCTTTGGCTGGGTCATTCAAGGACTTTTGCGTTCTTGTTCTGAAGACATTGCAGTGTTGCTTTAGCTGTATATTTGGGGTCATTATCCTGTTAGAACGTATATCTTCACCGCAGTCTCAGGTCATTTGCACTCTTAAGCA